>NW_024070206.1:22696791-22848868 GCF_014754425.2 Oryx dammah
GTGGCTTCTCCCTGCGGTGGCTTCTCTCTGGATGCGGCGTGTGGCTTCTTCGTGCGGCGGCTTCTCTCCTCCGTGGAGCGTGGGCTCTGGGGTGCCCGGGCTTCAGCAGTTGCAGCACAGGGTCTGAGTGATTGTGGTTCCCCAGCTCTAGAGCACAGGCTTAATAGTCGTGGGTCACAGGCTTAGCTGCTCCAAGGCATGTGTGATCTTTCCGGACCAGGGATGGAGCTTTTGTCTTCTGTATTGACAGATGGATTCTTTACCAGCTGAGCCACCAGGGAAAGCCTGGTGGTTCAGTGGTAAAGAATCCGCCGGCAATGCAAGAGACGCTGTTCAATTCCTGGGTGGGGAAGATCCGCTAGAGAAGGGATAGGCTACCCACTCCAGTATTCTTGGGCTTTCCTGGTGGCTCAGCTGGTAAAGAATCCGCCTGCAATTCTGGAGATCTGGGTTTGATCCCTGGGTTGGGAAGATCCCCTGGAGAAGGGAAAGGCTTCTCTCTCCAATATTTTGGCCTGGAGAATTCCATGGACTGTATAGTCCATGGAGTCACAAAGAGTCAGACAGGACTGAGCGACTTTCACTTTCACCAGGGAACCCCTCTTAGCTTCTCTTTTAAAGATTGGGATGATCTTTCTAGTGTTTTTTGGGTGGCAAAGATTTTAGGTAAATTACTGATCATAATAATTAAATAGCTCATTTCTCTTAGTTTTTAAAAAATGAGAGACAATGAGGAAGTTCATCATAGCTTGAAACATTTTTAAGTCTAGACCGTGCCTAGCTTAGTATTCTTTCATAGGCAATTATTTCATTTTTCTGGCAATTATTTCATTTTTCTGGGAAGGGGAGAGGCTGTAAAAGATGACATCATGCATCTATTTCTTGGTGTTCTCCCTTTCCAGAAAATGACATATTGAAATCTTTTTAATGTTTTTATTTGATTTCTCTTTTCTTTCACTTCTGACATTTCTTTTTACCCTATACTTAGAAGTCAAAATAAAGGTGAGATTTTCACATAAGTTTTACCAAAGAAAAATGACAAATTCAAACTTTTAGCAATCATTGCAAATCCCAATTGAAATTTTGCTTTCCTAATATTTCTTCCACTTTTTTTTCTCTCAAGCAAATGATTCTCATGTTTGCTCACCACAAAAGCTTTGTGGTCTTGGTAGATGTACTTAACAAGAAAATATCCATGACAGATGAGCATTGTATGTATCCTCAAGTCCAGGGCTGTGAGAAGATAGTAAGCATTCTAATAAATTTTTTGTTGAATAAATGAATGGATCTACCATTAAAATTTTTCTTTTTTGCTCAAGATGACTATACAGAAACATTTCTGGGATGTACATATCCATATATTTCAAACTTAAAATTATTTTATTTCATCATAATAACATAACAGTCTTAGCTCACTCGCTTATAGTTGGAAAAAGGCCATTTCCACATTATGGACGGTATATTGAAAACATCGTTATGCACACAACTTTTTTCTCTTTCCATTGCATCTTGAAGGTACCGATTCTAAAGCTGGAATTACTGGGTCCCGGGCTGTGGACTTCCCTGGTGGCTCAGCTGGCAAAGAATCTACCTGCAATGAGGGAGACCTGGGTTTGATGCCTGGGTTGGGAAGATCCCCTTGAGAAGGGAACAGCTACCCACTCCAGTATTCTGGCCTGGAGAATTCCATGGACTGTATAGTCTGTGGGGTCACAGAGTTGGACAGGCCTGACTGACTTTCACTTTCACTCTTCAGGCTGTGCTCAACATTCTGACTCTTTTTGAAGATTGCATGGTTGCTTCCCAAGTTATTGCACTCCTTTACAGGAATTCATAGGGCTCCTAGCAACTCCTGCCAACATTAGATTTATTATTTTAATTCATGTTTCCCAGCTCGGTAAGTGTGAGATGGTACTTTATTTAAATGAGTGCTGTCTTCGTTGTCTATGAAGCTGAATATCATTTCAAAGTGTATTATTTTAGGCCTCTGTGTGTGAGCCGCATTTTACTCTTGTCGAATTGAGGTTAGGTATTATCTTAAGGGATTTAAGGAGGTATTTCTAAGAGGCTTACATTTATAATATAGAGAAAGTTATTGTGATCATTGTAGCTGTCTTGATTTTCATCTTAGTTCTCATTTTTGTGTCCTACAGAATTATTTTATTTCATTATGTTAAAGCCACTAATAGATTATAAGAGTCAAACAAACTCTAGCTGCTCTCCAGCATTAAACTTCTCCATCTCCCTCTCTCCCTATTTCCCGTCTCTCTCTCCACCTTTTAAGCATTCATTGGTTGCTTTTACATCTTTAGGAAATTTCATGGATGTCACGTGAGGGGACAGAATCAGGAAGGGAAGAAGGACGTTTAAAGGCTGTGTGTGGTCTGCACTGCCCGGGCACTCAACCCTGGATGGTCTTTTTCTAATAATAAGGCCCATTGCTGTTTGATTAATTTCTAACTTCCCTGCTTCTTCCTGATAATCCCTGTTTCTCAAAGTTGCATCAAAGTATTCTTCTTACTAATTGATTTCTACAGATAGTGACAGTTGTAAGTTACAGTTCATTTCCAAGATGTATGTCAAAGTCTGTTCTACTGAATTTTTAAAATGTTATAAACCCAAATCTGTAATTTATTCACATTTGCTCAGGACACTTGAACAAGTTGAGTTCTTGCCATTGCTTTTTGTGGATGTAAAGGCTAAAGAATTGTGAGGGTTCTGAAGATATTGAAAAATGACTGTAATTACCTAGGACACCAAGGGTTTGAATACCGTTTTTCCAGTATCTGCCTATAAATATATCATGTTGTCAAGCTTCATGGAGCTCACTCAATAACCAAGCTGCCAAATAATTATCTTTGGAAATCATTTAAATGACCACACAGGAAATCCTATTTATCTTAAAAGGTACCACACACAGAAAAACAATTGGTGACATTTAAGAATATTTAGACTACTGATTAATAACACATGATCCTTGAATCTTTCAACTTGTCTGCCTAACATGGCTTGGTCAAATAAATGACTTAAAAATACATGACATATGCCAAAATGCAGAATTTTGCTCTAGGTGAATTACTGAAGCACAGAACAAACATATTTTAGCTATCTACTAGCTTCATTTGTGGATGTAGCCATCAGGACTGCTCCAGGAAGCAGAAATGAATTCCTCTACACAGCTATGAATTTCAGCAGGGGATTTTATAGAAGCCAAGAAGAGATGTTGAGGCACCAAGACCAGAAGAGGAGGGAGCTGTAACCACCCCAGGCCGACATGGTGAGGGGAGGAAGCTTTTTACAGCATTCACTGTGAGCGGAAGAGTAGGAAAGAATGCATCCAGCAAGAATGGGGCCAACAATATTTCCTTCCCATTTAGGTCCCCACAGAGCACTGAGTAGAGTTCCTTGTGCTATACAGTTGGTTTTCATTCAGTTCAGTTCAGTCGCTCAGTCGTGTCTGACTCTTTTTGACCCCATGAATCGCAGCATGCCAGGCCTCCCTGTCCATCACCAACTCCCGGAGTTCACTCAAACTCCCGTCCATCGAGTCAGTGATGCCGTCCAGCCATCTCATCCTCTGTCATCCCCTTCTCCTCCTGCCCCCAATCCTTCCCAGCATCAGTCTTTTCCAATGAGTCAACTCTTCGCATGAGGTGGCCAAAGTACTGGAGTTCAGCTTTAGCATCATTCCTTCCAAAGAACACCCAGGACTGATCTCCTTTAGAATGGACTGGTTGGATCTCCTTGCAGTCCAAGGGACTCTTAACAGTCTTCTCCAACACCACAGTTCAAAAACATCAGTTCTTCAGCATTCAGCTTTCTTCACAGTCCAACTCTCACATCCATACATGACTACTGGAAAAACCATAGCCTTGACTAGACGGACCTTGTTGACAAATAATATCTCTGCTTTTGAATATGCTATCTAGGTTGCTCATAACTTTCCTTCCAAGGAGTAAGCATCTTTTAATTTCATGGCTGCAGTCACCATCTGCAGTGATTTTGGAGCCCCAAAAAATAAAGTCTGACACTGTTTCCACTGTTTCCCCATTTATTTCCCATGAAGTGATGGGGCCAGATGCCATGATCTTCATTTTCTGAATGGTGAGCTTTAAGCCAACTTTTTCACTCTCCTCTTTCACTTTCATCAAGAGGCTTTTTAGTTCCTCTTCACTTTCTGCCATAAGGGTGGTGTCATCTGCATATCTGAGGTTATTGATATTTCAGCAATCTTGATTCTAGCTTGTGTTTCTTCCAGCCCAGCATTTCTCATGATGTACTCTGAATATAAGTTAAATAAGCAGGGTGACAATATATAGCCTTGACGTACTCCTTTTCCTATTTGGAACCAGTCTGTTGTTCCATGTCCAGTTCTAACTGTTGCTTCCTGACCTGCATATTGGTTTCTCAAGAGGCAGGTCAGGTGGTCTGGTATTCCCATCTCTTTCAGAATTTTCCACAGTGTATTGTGATCCACACAGTCAAAGGCTTTGGCATAGTCAATAAAGCAGAAATAGATGTTTTTCTGGAACTCTCTTCCTTTTTCCATGATCCACAGGATGTTGGCAATTTGATCACTGGTTCCTCTGCCTTTTCTAAAACCAGCTTGAACATTTGGAAGTTCACGGTTCACGTATTGCTGAAGCCTGGCTTGGAGAATTTTGAGTATTACTTTACTAGCATGTGAGATGAGTGCAATTGTGTGGTAGTTTGATCATTCTTTGGCATTGCGTTTCTTTGGGATTAGAATGAAAACTGCCCTTTTCCAGTCCCGTGGCCACTGCTGAGTTTTCCAAATTTGCTGGCATATTGAGTGCAGCACTTTCACAGCATCATCTTCCAGGGTTTGAAACAGCTCAACTGGAATTCCATCACCTCCACTAGCTTTGTTCGTAGTGATGCTTCCTAAGGCCCACTTGACTTCACATTCCAGGATGTCTGGCTCTAGGTGAGTGATCACACCATCGTGATTATCTTGGTCATGAAGATCTTTTTTGTACAATTCTTCTGTGTATTCTTGCCACCTCTTCTTAATATCTTCTGCTTCTGTTAGGTCCATACCATTTCTGTCCTTTATTAAGCCCATTTTTGCATGAAATGTTCCCTTGGTATCTCTCATTTTCTTGAAGAGATCTCTAGTCTTTCCCATTCTGTTGTTTTCCTCTACTTCTTTGCATTGATCGCTGAGAAAGGCTTTCTTATCTCTTCTTGCTATTCTTTGGAACTCTCCTTTCAGATGCTTATATCTTTCCTTTTCTCTTTTGCTTTTCACTTGTCTTCTTTTCACAGAAAAAGGCCTCCCCAGACAGCCATTTTGCTTTTTTGCATTTCTTTTCCAAAGGGATGATCTTGATCCCTGTCTCCTGTACAACGTCACGAAACTCCGTCCATAGTTCATCAGGCGCTCTGTCAGTTCTAGTCCCTTAAATCTATTTCTCACTTCCACTGTATAATCATAAGGGATTTTATTTAGGTCATACCTGAATGGTCTGGTGGTTTTCCCTACTTTCTTCAATTTAAGTCTGAATTTGGCAATAAGGAGTTGATGATCTGAGCCACAGCTCCCGGTCTTGTTTTTGCTGACTGTATAGAGCTTCTCCATCTCTGGCTGCAAAGAATATAATCAATCTGATTTCAGTGTTGGCCATCTGGTGATGTCCATGTGTAGAGTCTTCTCTTGTGTTGTTGGAAGAGGGTGTTTGCTATGACCAGTGTGTTCTCTTGGCAGAACTCTATTAGCCTTTGCCCTGCTTCATTCCGTACTCCAAGGCCAAATTTGCCTGTTACTCCAGGTGTTTGTTGATTTCCTACTTTTGCATTCCAGTCCCCTATAATGAAAAGGACATCTTTTCTAGGTGTTAGTTCTAAAAGGTCTTGTAGGTCTTCATAGAACCATTCAACTTCAGCTTCTTCAGCGTTACTGGTTGGGGCATAGACTTGGATAACTGTGATATTGAATGGTTTGCCTTGGAAACAAACAGAGATCATTCTGTTGTTTTTGAGATTGCATCCAAGTACTGCATTTTGGACACTTTTGTTGACCATGATGGGTACTACATTTCTTCTAAGGGATTCCTGCCTGCAGTAGTAGATATAATGGTCATCTGAGTTAAATTCACCCATTCCAGTCCATTTTAGTTCGCTGATTCCTAGAATGTCAACGTTCACTCTTGCCATCTCCTGTTTGACCACTTCCAATTTACCTTGATTCATGGACCTACCATTCCAGGTTCCTATGCAATATTGCTCTTTACAGCATTGGATCTTGCTTTTATCACCAGTCACATCCACAACTGGGTATTGTTTTTGCTTTGGCTCCATCCCTTCATTCTTTCTGGAGTTATTTCTCCACTGATCTCCAGTAGCATATTGGGCACCTACCAACTTGGGGAGTTCCTCTTTCAGTATCCTGTCATTTTGCCTTTTCATACTGTTCATGGGGTTCTCAAGGCAAGAATACTGAAGTGGCTTGCCATTCCCTTTTCCTGTGGACCACATTCTGTCAGACCTCTCCACCATGACCCGCCCGTCTTGGGTGGCCCCACAGGGCATGGCTTAGTTTCATTGAGTTAGACTAGGGTGTGGTCCTTGTGATTCGATTGACTAGTTTTCTGTGAGTATGGTTTCAGTGTGTCTGCCCTCTGATGCCCTCTCACAACATCTACTGTCTTACTTGGGTTTCTCTTACCTTGGACGTGGGTATCTTTTCACGGCTGCTCCAGCAAAGTGCAGCCGCTGCTCCTTACCTTGGATAAGGGGTATCTCCTCACCGCCGCCCCTCCTGACCTTGAACGTGGAGTGGCTCCTGTCAGCCTTCCTGCGCCCACACAGGTTTTCATTAGTTGCCTGTTTTATACATAGTAGTGCGTACATGTGAATCCCAACCTCCCAATTCATTCCACCCCCTACTTCTCCCCTTGGTATCTACATGGTTGCTCTCTGCGTCTGTGTCTTTCTGCTTTGCAGATTAGTTCATCTGCATAAGTCTTCCCTGGTGGCTTAGTTGGTAAAGAGTCTGCCTGAAATGTGGGAGACCTGGGTTCAATCCCTGGGTCAGGAAGATCCCCTTGAGAAGGAAATGGCAACCCACTCCAGTATTCTTGACTGGAGAATTCCACGGACAGAGGAGCCTGGTGGGCTACAGTCCATGGGGTCACAAAGAGTCAGACACTTCATCTGCACCAGTTTTCTAGATTCCACATATAAGCGATATTATAAGATATTTTTTCTCTTTCTGACTTACTTCACTCTGTATAACAGTCTCTAGGTCCATCCACATTTCTGCAAATGGCACGGTTTTGTTCCTTTTTAGGGCTAATATCCCATTGTATATGTGTACCACATCTTCTTTACCCATTCCTCTGTTGATGGACACTGCAGTTGTTTCCATGTCTTGGCTATTGTAAATACAGCTGCCATGGACATTAGGGCGCATGTGTGTTTTTGAATTATGGTTTTCTGGTTATGGGTTTATGACCAGGAATGGGATTGCTGGGTCATATGTAGTTCTGTTTTTAGTTTTTTAAGGAACCTGCAAACTGAATGGTCCTTGGAGACATATGCAGCCCCTGGGAAGCACATGGCATCATAGCCAGGAGGAAACCCGGGGAAAGTACCCCAGCCTATGTCTCCTCTACTTCAGTCCTGATGCTGTCTCCCAAAGTCAAAGTCAATCCGAGCAGAGGGTCAAGCAGCCTGAGTGATGGGAGTAGGTCCTAGGAGTAGACCCTCACCCTATCCCCAATTCCCTGGTATGGAGGCACATGGAAAATGGATCTGGGTTCCTACGGGGAAATAATTAGCATGATAGAATTTTTGAGTTCCCTTTGAGGACATCTATTGATAAACACATTCAGAAGAGCAGCACAAGAGAATCATCTATCTTTTAAATAGATCTCTACATGCATTCGGAGAAGGCAATGGCACCGCACTCCAGTACTCTTGCCTGGAAAATCCCATGGGCGGAGGAGCCTGGTGGGCTGCAGTCCATGGGATCGATAGGAGTCAGACACGACTGAGCGACTTCCCTTTCACTTTTCATTCTCATGCATTGGAGAAGGAAACGGCACCGCACTCCAGTACTCTTGCCTGGAGAATCCCAGGGACGGGGGAGCCTGGTGGGCTGCTGTCTATGGGGTCGCACAGAGTCAGTCACGACTGAAGTGACTCAGCAGCAGCAGCAGCAGCAGCAGCAGCTACATGCACTGGGGCTTCCCTGATGGCGCAGTGGCAAAGAATCTCCCTGAAAATGCAGGAGACGTGGGTTCAGTCCCTGGGTCAGGAAGACCCCCTGGAGAAGGAAATGGCAGCCCACTCCAGTATTCTTGCCTGGAGAATCCCATGGACAGAGGAGCCTGGTGGGCTACAGTCCATGGGATCGCAAAGAGTGGGACACGACTTAGCAGCTAAACAGCAACAACGACTCTAATGCATAATGTCATAATAATACAGAATAGTATTAGAATATAGCTTCTTTAGAACCATTAATATAGAAAGAAATTCTTGTCAAATTAGTGTTAATGACCCAAGAGGAGACTTAGTGACTGACTAGCAGCAGTAGTATTTGCATTACTTGTTTCAAAGATAAATATTTAAGCTCTTTGAAAATTATTTGAGTAGCAGGAATAAGTAGAGAGATGATCATGTATTGGCAACAGCATCCACTCCTTGAAAATTACAATTGTAGACACCAACTGGGCGAATTTATAAGTCAAAAAACAGCAAAAACTGAAATTAAGCTACCCCTAGCATATTTATTTATTTTTCTCTTTCTTTTAAATTTGGGTTTGCATGTGTTTCTTCAAAAGTTCCACATAGTTCTCGAAAGCTGAAAGAGTCATTCTATTAATCGGAGGAAATTGCACCTTCCTCTACACAAGGCAGCCATTGATCGTACAGTAAGAGTCACAGAGGCCTGCAGTCCAGTATTCTGAGTCATCGTTTCATGCTGGACTTAGCATTATATTCATCTTTTTTAATTCAAGTCAGCCTTCTCTTTGAAGCTGTGTGCCTTCGATTTTAATTTGCTACAGATTTTCACTTTGAAGCAGATGAAATACTTTGATTCTTTGGAATGTCTCACACTTGGTGGTTAGGGGTTATTTTCGTATATTTATTGATTACAGTAACTGAAATTCTCCCTTTTAGGATGGAAAAAATATAAATTGTGACTCAGGGAAGGTAATGAACAGTTACTGAACACCTGTCACATGCCAGTCTTTTCATCTTTCTCTTTGTTCTGTATTCTTCATTTTATTTCACAAAGAAGTTTGGAATAATTTTAAGAGGTCACAATCTTTACCATAGCTCTATGCAGCAGGTACCATTCATTTTACTTTTCTAAATGAGGAAGAAACATCTGCAGAGTTTAAGTAACTTTTTAAAGCTATGAAATGAAGCTCTGTGTGTGTGTGTGTGTGTGTGTGTGTGTGTGTGTGTGGTTAGTCGCTCAGTCATGTCAGACTCTATGAAATCCCAAGTTAAACCTTGCTATCTCCCCAATAAAAGTGAGACGGTCTGCTAATATTAAACTCAGTACCAGAACAGCATCAAAATATACCTGATACCCCCTATCAAAAGCTTTCAGTCACACCTATTTCAATGGGATGGATTTTACCACAGCAGATTCATTCAAGGAATTTTGGATCTGCCATGGAGAGGCCCTCGCTAAGCCTTAGTGATTGAATCTAGGAATTTAAGGCCTCAGCTTTTTGCCAGTTTATGCCATACCCTCATTTCTAGTGATTGATAGGTAGAGAACATATAGACATGTCCCAGGGCAGAAACATGCCAGATAAGCATGTGAGAAAGGTTAACCTGAGTTTTCAAAGGTGTTTGTCCTCTGAAAAAAAACACAAATGAACTAATTTACAAAGCAGAAACAGACTCATAGACTTAGAGAACCAACTTATGGTTGCCAGGTGGAAGACTGGGGAAAGGGATAATTAGGGAATTTAAGATAGATAACCAACAAGGAGCTACTGTAGAGCACATGGAACTCTGTTCAATATTATGTGGCAGCCTGGATGGGAGGGGAGTTTGGGGGAGAATAGATACATGTATATGTATGACTGAGTCCTGTCCTTCTTCCCCTGAAACTATCACAACATTGTTAATTGGCTATAAAAAAATGTAAATATTAGTCAGTTCTGTCCGACTCTTTGCAAACCCATGGACTGTAGCCCACCAGACTCCTCTGTCCATGGAATTTTCCAGGCAAGAATACTGAGTGGGTAGACATTCCCTTCTCCAGGGGATATTCCCAATGCAGGTAATCAATCAGCTATACTCCAAATAAAAAATATACTCCAAAAAAATATAAAATAGAAAGTTTTAAAAACATATGATGACTCTTAAACTTTCAGCTGCTATATGATCAGCCCATCAATTTAATAACAGCTTTGTGAGTAGAAAACACTGTCACATTGAATATACGAATCAGATTCACATCCTGATTTCAAAGATGTTGAAACAGTCAGAGAAAAAGCACATGTTAGAAAAATGAGGAAACAAAGACTTCCTGGTGACGTCATTTTCGGAAGTAAACTTGTTCCTTGTAGTTAGTAAACTTGTTCCTGGATCCAGACGATACTCTGGGAGGAAAAAGCAAAGAGGAAGAAGAGCTGTTGATTTTGAATTGTGCTGCCCTGGATAACCTACTAAGATGGTGATTCTAATAAGTAAATGGGTCACGCCTGGGGCACTGTGTCTCCTGAGCTGGTTCCTGAGTCAGTAGACTTGGATTAAAATCAAGACTCAACCACAGTGTCTCTGAGATTCTCTGGGCTTTGTATGTACAGTGGGCAGGCAAATGGCTTTCTTGTAAGACTTGTGGATATTTGAAAGAGCTCACCCGGGTGGGTTACCTTGTCAGGTGGTCAGGACTATTGTTGTACATTTTTTACGATGGTTTTATAACCTGTTGGTCTCAGCCACACTGCCTGGGAGTCAAACAGTAACTAAAAGAGTCAGAAAAGATTATTTCCCTGATTCATCCCTTTGCCTGAATCTCAGGAATTCCAGAGTCCTGTCCGGATTCTCCTTTTCTATTCCCCTCCTTTTTTTTCTGGAGTATTTAAGGTGCACTTCATGGGCTCAGGGTCCTTAGTTACCCTGTGGCATCCGCCACCTTCCCCTCTGCTGCTCTGGGTCCCTGCCATGACATCAGCAGCGGCTCCCAATTCCTGGGAGAGGCCAGCCACTTCTCCAGGGACCCTTTGCCAGGTCTGCTGAAACTCCAGCATCAGTACTGCCAAATTTCACATCTGAGAGATAGTGAAGGACAGGAAAGCTGGCGTGCTGCAGTTCATGGAGTTGCAAAGAGTTAGAAACCACTTAGTGACTGAACAACAACAGGGGTCCCCAGGGGCTGCTTTGAGTTGGCACTTACACTTTCATGACAGTTCCTGTAATTCCAGGCAACATTTACATTTTAATGAGAGGTTAAAATAAGTGAAAATCACCACTCAGGTCTGACTTCCTGCTCAGTCACAAACTACATAGAATCAGTAAGTCATGTAACTATCGGGGTCTCAGTTCTTCCTTCCTAAAATGAGGGCTGGAAGAGCTTGTTTCCTCGGTCCTTCCCAGCACTGATATTCTCCGCATGAAAACCATTTTGGCTGTTGTAAGAAAATACGAAGCCACATTTGTCGTATTTAGAAAACATTAGTCTTAGAGCCTCCTTAAACATATACTGTTTAGCATTTTAACAGTAAGCATCTGTTTGATGTTGGGAGAAATTAACTTGTAGGCTCCAGATGTGATCCTGTTCTCCGTGGAAACATCTATTTAAAGCCCACGTCTCTAACCAGCCTGGAGGCAGCTGCTAAGATCTCTTATGTTTCTTTACCTGTTTTCTAGTCTTTGTGGGATGAGGATTTTGTGACGCTTTTCCTGCTCTGTTGGCTTATTTTTTTTCTGTGTTGAGAACTTTTTCTAGCCTGGGATCATTCTCAATCTCCCACTGCACTTCTTCTGTGATGCAAGAGCAAAATGTAGTCACTGCGGACCCCCATGGCCTCAGGATTCAGTGTGAGAGCAAACCCCAGGGGTCTTTGGATCTGAAATCACACTGGAGGGCTTTCTACTGAGACGCCACGGAGCAAAATTTTCTAGTTTGATGTGAAAACTCAACATTCCAAATCTTTAGTCTCTTTTGCTTTTCTGTTTCTGCCTTCTCCATGAAAGGTACAGGTTGTTTAAAAAAAATTCGATGGAGTCCATTTGAAGATCTAATTGGCTTTTATTCAATGATTCACGAATCGAGAGGCATCCCATCTGACAAAGTTAAAAAAGCTCCAAGGAGCTGAACCAAATGGGAGAGTTTTATAAGCACACGGGGTGGGGAGAAAGAAAGAGCAGATTCCCTTACTTCCTTTGGGGGATGGAAAATGGGCCAGTTATCAGTGGATTACCTATTTCTGCTGTCCAGGCACGTCTAGATGTACTGGTATAAGATTAGAGACCTGGGAGAAGCAGAAATTGCAAGAAGGTTGGGATTTGAGTCTTGGTTTGCTGACATGAGGCTTAGCACAGGTGACTCCATTTGGAGTCTGTCGTCTCTATTTTTTAACAAGGTGAAACTACAACATCCTACGTTTTTGGAAAGGTTAAGGTTTTTGTTCTGAAGGTCTAAGTGACATTTGGTAGAATGTGTGTGTGTGTGTGTTTGTGTGTGTGCTCAGTTGTGTCCAACTGTTTACAATCCTGCAGACGATACCCCACCAGGCTCCTCCATCCATGGGATTCTCGAGGCAAGAATACTGGAGTGGGGTGCCATTTCCTCCTCCAGGGGATCTTCCTGACCCAGGGATTGAACTTGCATCTCTTGCATTGGCAAGCAGATTCTCTACCACTAGTGGCACCTGCGTGGTTGATGGACTGTCCCAGAACTAAATAATGAAGTGCGTATGTGTGTTTGGGGGATGGGGGAAGCGGTGATTGGGGGAAAGGGAGTTCCATGCACCTTTTCCCTGGCTCTCACGTATCTTAGAGATTCAGAGTTTGTACACGCTTTTGTTGTTGTTGTTTTTTGAACTTTTTTTTTTTTTTTGCATTTTTGTATCCCACTCCCAGCTCACATACCCATCTCACTCACTTACATCAACAACAAGTACTAGAAACTGTAGCCTATTTACTCTTTCACTATTCTCTGGAGCCTCTAGCTTTTAAAATCCAATTTGAGAGAATGTTCTTATAACTGAGCCTAAACTCATGGGAGAACTTCACATTTAGACACTGTAAGGGTGTGTATATGTGTGTGTGTGTGTGTGTGTGTTGGGTGCTCAGTCACGCCCAACTCTGTGACCCCCATGGACTGTACCCACCAGGCTTCTGTGTCCATGGAATTCTCCAGACAAGAATACTGGAGAATTGCCATTTCCTTCTCCAGGGGATCTTTCTGACCCAGGGATCAAACCGGCTCTCCCACACTGCGGCAGATTCTTTACAATCTGAGCCACCAGGTAAATGCTCCAAACTAAAAACCTCCAAAAATAAGATCTCAGAAGCCAAATTTAGGAAGTCTAGACTCTCTCTGAGTGATGATAATGGTGAGTCTTATTTTTTATAATATTAATGGCTGCCATTCATTAAGCACTGGTTACATTCCAGACTCCATCTGGTATATATATCACCAACAATTAAGCAAAACTTTTCTTTGCTTTTGTCACAGCAGAAAGACTTAATAGATTTTCCCGAATTTAAAGAGATATGGTTACAAATATTGATGGCTTCACTTCCACTAAGTTGCTCTGTGAGGCCACTGGCAGGTGTGGGCCTGGCCCTGAGGAGGAGCAGAAAGTGAGATGCAATGGGAGGCTCCGGTACCCAGGGGTGTGAAGGACAGGCCATGGTGGGAAGCATGTGTGAAATCAGCAGCAAGGATTGTAACCAGGAGCCCCAGGATGGGCATCATGGACCAGCTGCTCCAAGGGAATCACGTCTATTTTAAGCCAAGTTGCTTCTCGTATGGATGATTCAGTGACATATGCTGGAGAAGGGAAGGGACACAAGGGTTTTTGAAAATAGTTAATGAGTCTCAAGTAGTGACAGAGAAACTAGGCAACATTTTGTGTGTTTATGTCTGTATATATGAGTGCGTGTGTGTGTGTGTTCACGTATGTGTCTATACATGTGTGCTTGTGAGTATGTATCTTTTGGTATGAGTATGTATACATATGTGTTAATACATGTGTGTGAATATGTATGTCTAAATACAGGTTGTGCGTGAGTGTGTGTTCATGCATATGTGTGTATGATGTGTGTCTATATGTATATGTATGAGTGTGTATTTATATACGTAGTGTCCATGCACATGTGTGTATCTATACACATGAGAGTACATATGGACATTGTGTTGGTACTATGTGTGTTTCTGTACATATGTGTGTGTATTAGTATTGCCACCATTAAGAGCTTGGACAATGGAACGAGAGGCAACTGGGTTCAAGACTTCCATCATAATTGTATGTCCTCTGGGAAATTTCTTGACCTCTTTTTCTTACAGTCAATTTGTCTTTAAATTGGAAACAATAATTCATTCCTCATAGATTGTAGTGAGGGACATGTCAAAAAGCATTGGTAGTGCTCTGAGTGATAAGCAGATAACAGCAAGCGGATCACCACCTTTATCATCTCAAGTCCTTGCGTCCCAAGGACACTGAGTCTGTGAGAGTGAGACAGCCCCCTCCAGTTCAGGATGCTAGATCTGGTTGGTCTGTGTACTGTTCAAAAGTTCCTGCTAGACTGGTGATACCTTTCTTGTCTTTCAACACAATCTGGAAAAACTAAGTTGATCGGTTCTGGTTATGACCTGCAGACAAGGTTGCTCCATCCTCATAGATGAATGGGAGTCAGTTGCACTGTTTGTACATCTCTAGTTGAAAGCAGGGTAGTGGTCTCTGTTCTGGTGGCAGTGTGGGCTTCAGAGTCTGCTGAACCTGAATTTGAGTCCTTAATGCAGCACTGTATGACTTGGACCCAATTTTTCTTTATTTGTTGGGTTTTTTTCTTGTTTCTTTGGGTGTTTTTAGGACCTCAGATGTACAAACTGGGCTTCCCAAGTGGCGCAAGAGGTAAAGAACTCACCTGCCAATGCAGTAGACAGAGAGATGCAATCTCTGGGTCGGAAAGATCCCCTGGAGGAGGGCATGGCAGCCCACTCTGATGTTCTTGCCTGAAGAACGTCTTGGACAGAGGAGACTGGCAGGCTACAGTCCATGGTGTGGACAAGAGTCAGACATGACTCAGCAACTTAGTATGCACACACTTGTGTGAATTAGACTACTAGTAATCCTTGGTCAATGATACACTCCAGTTGGTGTTTTCTCTTTATTTTGTTGTTTTCTAAATGCAGTAAGGCCAGTGAGGGGGTTTCCTAGGTGGCTCAGCAGGTAAAGATCTCACCAGTAATGTAGGAGAGACCCGAGTTCGATCCCTGAGTTGGGACGATCCCCTGGAGGAGGAAATGGCAACCCACTCCAGTATTCCTGCCTGGAGAATCCCACGGACAGAGGAGTCTGGCGAGCTACAGTCTGTGGGGTCACAGAGTTGGACGTGACTGAGCGACTAAGTATGCATGTACACAAGACCAATGAGACCACTTCCCCAAACAAAAGCCAGGGTTTGACAGTGACCTTCACATAACCATTAGGCCATTCCCTTAATTCATTCCAGCTCCACCTGCCCTGACTTTATCCTGGGTCTCATGTTTGTTACTCCCTTTCTTTCCTTTCCATGAGCTCTCACTGCATTTGTAAGTAATCCAAAAGGGAAACTTTTAATTATAATCCTCTTTTACTTTCTGTAAAGGATATAATGTTGCATGTGATCCTGTGAAACTAATTTTTTATTTCAGAGATTCATCTACATGATGATATACTGTACTGCTTTTGTTTTGCTCTATTGTTTAATATTCTAATGTGTGAAGCATTTCATAGTGTACTTATATGGTCATTTGTTGATGGGGCATTTGTGTGTCTTCAGAACGTTATTGTTTTAGAGAGGGCTGTTTTGACATTGAACATAAGTCTTCGTGCACATGTGTAAGTTTCTTGGAGAACAGTACAAAGGTTTCTTTAAAAACTTAAAAATAGAGATATCACATGATCCTGCAATCCCACTATTGGGCATATATCCAGAGAAAACCATGATTTGAAAAGATACATGCACCCCAATGGTCATACCGTTACTATTTACAATAACCAAGACATGACAACAACCTAAATGTCTACCAACAGGTGAATGAA
Source organism: Oryx dammah (assembly GCF_014754425.2). Classification (NCBI taxonomy): domain Eukaryota; kingdom Metazoa; phylum Chordata; class Mammalia; order Artiodactyla; family Bovidae; genus Oryx; species Oryx dammah. The sequence continues at coordinate 22,713,042 of NW_024070206.1, forward strand.
TAAAGAATATATGATACACACATGCAATGGAATACTACTCAGCCATAAAAAAGAATGAAATAATGCCATTTGCAGCAACTTGGATGGACCTAGATCTTATCATACGAAGTGAAATAAACCAGAGAAATACAAATATCATAGGATATCACTTATATGTGGAATCTAACCAAAAAAAGATACAAATGAACCTATATGCAAAACAGAAATAGGCCTATACAAATAGAAAACAAACTTAGAGTTGTGAAGAGAGAATGAGGGAAGGGGTAAATTAGAAGTTTAGGGTTAACACGTCCACAATGCTGTACATAAAATAGATAAGCAACAAGGACCTACTGTTTAGCACAAGGAACTATACTCCATACTTTGCAACAATCTATAAAGGAAAGCCTGGTAGGCTACAGTCCATGGGGTCGCAAAGAGTTGGACATGACTGAGCAACTTCACTTTCACTTTTCACTTTCATGCATTGGAGAAGGAAATGGCAACCCACTCCAGTGTTCTTGCCTGGAGAATCCCACGGACGGTGGAGCCTGATGGGCTGCCGTCTATGGGGTCGCACACGACTGAAGCAACTTAGCACCAGCAGCAGCAGAGTGACTTCACTTTCACTTTCATAAAGGAAAAGAATCTGGAAAAGAATAGTTATAAATATATGTATAACTGAATCACTTTGCTGTTCACCTGAAACTAACACAACATTGTGAATCAACTATACTTCCATTAAAAATAATAATTGAAATTGAAAAAGAATTTCACTTGGGCAGATGTGGAATTGCTACATCCTAGGGTGTATGAATGTTTAACTTCAGGTCATAGAACCAAATGGTTTTCCAAAGTCAGTTGACCTAATTTTCACTCTCATTGGAATGTAGGTCCACAGTCCTTTAACACTTGGACTTTTTCATTTTTGCTAATTGAATGGTTATCTCACTGGAGGTTTATGTTTCTCTGACAATTAATAATGATGAATATGTCTCACACTTACTGGCAGCTGTGAAATGTCTCTTCCTATATTTTGATCACTTTTCTCTTGGGTGGTGATTTTCTTACTTGTGTGTAGGAGATGTTGAGCAAGTTACTTGACCGTTTGGAGATTATTTTTACATCTAAAGATGGGGTTGATAGCTCAGTGTTCAGGGGTTGATTTTGGATTCATGTTTATATAACATACCATAAGTACTAGCCTAGAGCACAATAGATGATCAAAAAGAAAAGTTCTTGCTTGTTTCTTGGTCCCTCCCCACCGCCAGAGCCTCCATTTCATAGACTAGCTTTGTTGGAATTTGCCCCATTTACTTAGTTGGAGAATCTCTGCTTATGGGCCTGGCCAGTGTAGCCCTACTAGTATTTTTATACTTTAGAGATTGAACTCAGACTCTCTTGGAAGAAATATGGAGAAAGAAAGTTAGAAGGGAAGAGCCTCAGTAGAGTCTTTGGTTAAATAAAGGAGAAAAAAAATCAGCATCATTATTCCATTTTGCTTTCAATAGCTCTGTTGGTATGTTTAAACTGTGTGTATTAATAGAGCATGGGCTTCCCAGGTGACTCAAATGGTAAAGAATCTGCCTGCCAATGCAAGAGATGTGGGTTCAATCCTTGGGTCAGGAAGATCCCCTGGAGGAGGAAATGGCAACCCACTCCAGTATTCTTACCTGGAGAATCCCATGGCCAGAGAACCCTGGTGGGCTACAGTCCGTGGGGTTGCAAAGAGTCAGACACGACTGAGCATGCAAACGTATTAATAGGGCATTGAAGAGACTTCCTTGGCAGTCCAGTGGTTAAGACTTTGCCTTCCAATGCAGGGAATGCAGGTTCGATCCCTGGTCGGGGACCTAATATCCTACAAGCCTCATGGCAAAAAAAAACAAAACATAAAACAGAAGCAATATTGTAACAAATTCAATAAGACTTTTAAAATGGTGTACATAAAAAATCTAATTAAAAATATGGCAACTGTGGGAAACTAAGGATTTATAAAATGCTCATTTACGTATTTACGCTGAAAATTTGATACAAAGCAGAAGATTCTCTGATGCCCGGGAGCCGGCGGTCCTAGGATGCCCTCTGTGACTTGTGGTGTTCTCTCTGCTGCTGCCACTGAAGCTGCTTCACGGCACTTTTCAGCGCGCTGCACAGTCATGCAGAGAAGCTGCAGAGGGGCCGGGAAAACGACTCGGAGACGGGTCTGAAGGACACTGTGCAGTGATTGCTTCCTGCCCCTGGCTTGTTTTCTCGAGCTTTGAATTCAAGGAAGAGTAGCTGGATGTGATCGGAAAACAATTGCCTTTACTTTCCCGGATCTGTGTGTGTCTCGTTGAGTCTATTCCTGGAGGAATAGAAGCCAGGATGCCTGCACTCGGGTCGCTTTGAAACTGCTGCACTGCAGCATGCCATCCTTCATCTGCCTCTATCTGTGCTCGAAGTCCCTCTTAGGATTTGGAGGTAACGTTTTTGTCTTCCTAACATGAATGTGTGCTTCTGAGAAGTGACCATTTATCAGACTCTGAACAGGATAAATGTTGAAGCAAGTCCACTTATAAATTCAACCAGGGAAATGTGGAAATTCTTCTTTAGTGCCTGAAGCCTCTGAAAACACTGGTTCACTCGTGACTTTGTTAAGTTGATTATTCTCTAGTTTTTCTTTGGTTGGAAGGCTTTGCTTTTCCGTTTTTAGCAGGAAAACCTGGACGTGAGAACAGATGGGGTTTAGCTACAACGTCATCTCACCTTCCTCTTTATCCTTCTTATTCTTTGCCAATCTGATTCATCAAAAAGTCTTTGCTCTAAGGACACACACTTAGAGTTAGGAAACAGCTTTCGGTCATTATGGCAACTTCCATGGAAGAAGTGGTTAAAAGCTTGAATGTGCTCCAAAGAGAAGAACACCACGGGCTTATGCTCAGGCTTTGCAATTCACAAGCTGTAATTCGTTTTTCTTTGTGCCAAGAATTACACAGACTAGAATAGTCAAATGTAACTTAAATTTATTCTGGAAGTAATAGTAAAACAACTTCATTAAAGCATGGATGATACCTACACCTCAAAGGGAGAGAGCTGCCTGTCAGTTAAGCCAGGGATCTATTTCAGGCCGGAGAGTCCCACGCCTGACATTCTCAGTGGTTTCTGTGGGTCTTTTGTGGATCACTGGGAAAATGAATTTTAGCAATAATTAGTTTCAGAAGTAACTAATTAGCAAGGTATGTATACAGAAACAGCAGGAAACTCAGAAAGGTTTCTCTGTGGGCTCTTCTCTTGTTGAAATCTTTTGATCTTGACATGTATTTTATCAAGTGAGTTCATAATATTTCCAAAGGGGGCTGTTTCCTGTGTCACCCACCTCCTCCTGAGAGACAAGGGACTTTGACTGAACAAGAACCCAACCCCTTTCCTGCCAACTACTGAGTTGCTAATCTCTCTTAATTCTTTCCTTTTCTCAGAGTAACTTTCAAGAACAATATTACTATCTGGGAGATTTTGGTGTGATATTTTGAGTATTATCTATATTTTGCACCACACTTTATTTTTCTTTGAGTGTCTGTTTCTGAACTATTTCTCACATTTGTTTTCAACGAATCCAGAAAGTTTTGCGGGACTATACAAAAATTAACCTTCCAGCATGGAAGTTACTGAGAAAATAGGCCTCCCTTAATAGAGCCATTTTGCTTCAAATGAACCTTTTGGTTGGAAATTGGTCATTTTTTGCAACTTGCTGTTCAATTGCTCCATCATGTCGCATTCTTTGCGACCCCATGGACTGCAGCACTCCAGGCTTCCCTGTCCTTTACTATCTCCCAGAGTTTGCTCAAACTCACACCCATTGAATTGGTGATATCATTCAACTATCTTATCCTCTGTTGTCCCTTTCTCCCTCTGCCCCCAATTTTTCCCAGCACCAAGGTCTTTTCCAGTGAGTTGCCCCCTTTGCATCAGGTGGCCAAATTACTGGAGCTTCAGCTTCAGCATCAATCTTTCCAATGAATATTCAAGGTTGATTTCCTTTAGGATTGACTGGTTTGATCTCCTTGCAGTCCAAGGGACTCTCAAGAGTCTTCTCCAGCACCACAGTTCAAAAGCATCAATTCTTTGGCTCTCAGCCTTCTTTACAGTCCCGCTGTTACATCTGTACATGACTACTAGAAAAATCATAGCTTTGACTATACTGATCTTTGTTGGCAAAGTGATGTCTCTGCTTTTCAGTGCACATAGTGTGTGCCTGATTCCTCCAAAATAAACTGACAACCACTTGAGAAATGTTGTCTGCCTGTGGGCTTACTAGAGACTCCTTGCCCAGGAGTTTTATTGGTGGCTGGTCCCATGGACATCCTCTACCACGTTCCCATCAAAATTCCAGGCTTCTGGAGGAAAGTGGGTATTCGGCATAAGCCATGTGGTTTGTACCAACAGTTTGGGCCAAGAGAGTCACCTGATCAGTTGGAAGCAGAGGGAACTCTACCCCTAATCCAAGTTCCCAGGTACCAGCCAAGGGGCAGTCCTACAAAGAGGCCTTTCTAAGGAGAGCATATCAACCTTGCTGTGCTCACACTTCTCTGCATGGGATCTATTGAAGGTTATTGAACAGCTACAGTGACCTTGAAAACCGTGGTTCGAAAGATTTCATTGGAGTGGAGTGGAGAACAGAGTGGAGTAGTTGGTGAGACACTGGAGCCAGGAGATTGGAAATAATCTAGCCCAAATCTCAGATGTCAGTGTGAGAATAAAAAGAGGAGGGATGGTTGGTAGGAAGAATAAACAGCTTGAAGATAAGCAATGCAGGGATAGGAAGTGGTATCTAGGTCTGGGAGATGAAATACCCAGAAGGCTTTTTCCTGGTAGAGGAAGATTACTTAGGTAGAGCCCCTGGATGGGAAGGGAGACATTCTAAATTCTGGATATATTGATATATATTATCTATATTATATTACAATTTATTATATATCATATTTCCTACCTACTGGATGAGAAGGGAGACATTCTAAATTCTGAATGTATTGATATAACATTTATTTATATTATTGCATATCATATTTATAATCTATTAAGGGCTTCTCAGGTGGCACTAGTGGTAAAGAATCCTCTTGCCAATGCAGAGGATCAAACTCAAGTTTGATCCTGGTTTCGGAAGATCCTCTGGAGGGCATGGCAACCCACATATTATTTATATTAATATATATTATTCATATTATTTACATCATATATATTATTCATATCGTATACAACACATTGGAGAAGGAAATGGCAACCCACTCCAGTGTTCTTGCCTGGAGAATCCCAGGGACGGGGGAGCCTGGCAGGCTGCCGTCTATAGGGTCACACAGAGTTGGACACGACTGAAGCGACTTAGCAGCAGCATACAACTTATTGTGAAAGTGAAGTCGCTCAGTCGTGTCCGACTCTTTGTGACCCCATGGTCTCTAGCCTACCAGGCTTCTCCGTCCATGGGATTTTCCAGGCAAGAGTACTGGAGTGGGGTGCCATTGCCTTCTCCAGGAGATCTTCCCAACCCAGGGATCAAATCCAGGTCTCCCACATTGCAGGCAGACACTTTACCACCTGAGCCATCAGGGAAGCATGTATTATTACACATAATCAAATTATATGTATATCATATATTATATGAATATTTTGCCACCAATGAAATACATTCAAGATATTGGTAAATTACATTAGAAAAACTGATTCTAACTTGAAATTCATGTCCAAGGTATGTTTTTATGTCATGAGTAGACAATGAGAGTAAATCACATAATAAAATAATTAATGTTGAGGGGAAAATTTAAATTGTATTAGCTGTAAAGGACACACTGTTAACAGACATAATTTTAACCTAGGAATATTATTAATGTCATTTTAAAGTATTATATTTTAGGCAACTTATTTTAGCATTGTATTCTACTTACAGTCGGAATCCTTTACCCGAGCTGTCTAATCTGGTCATGATTTTTTTAAACATAAATAGCTCTTGTGGTTTTTTTTTTTTTTTTTTTTTTCCGTTTGTAAGAAAGAAGTATTGTGTGAACAGTTCCCTAGAGGTTTATTTGCTACAAAGTATAGATTTCTGGTTGGAGTTGATTTAGAAAAGAAACATAGGAAATGGAGTCTGTTAGGGGAATGGGAAGTGATGAGGTCTCTCTGGTCTTTGAACCAAATTGATGAAACAATGTATGTGTACACAGCTTCTAAGAAAAACTCTCTTCTCACTGATTATCTGTACAACATGGGCAGATGCCAGCTGCCTGGGAGAGTATCTGTGCTGTGTCTCCAGTCACACTGGCTTCTGAGAATCCAGTTATATTTCCTCCCCATAGTTACTACCGTAAATATCCTAATCCTATTTATTGATTAGCATATAACTGCTTTTGATCAGACTAATAACCACTTTACTTAACTGGAGCAACGTTCTACATTCCCTATTTTTTTTTTTTTTTTAATGAAAGTTCTCTCTCACTTGCAAGGGCAGAAAATATAGTAACAGGTTTGGGATCATTTTTAGACCTGCCCGTGTTGGGGAACACGTGTGATGCAGGAGCAAAGCTACTTCATAAACACGTCCTGTGGAGATGACATTCATGTGTTATACAAATTGGATGTGTCAGGATTTTAAATGTCACTTTGGGATTTAATGTGAGAAATTCCTGACTGGCATTTTCTTGACTTTCCTTAGAAGTGACCCCAGTAGTCACAGAAACTTAGTTTCAATTCCTTGCTGCTCAGATGTGAGATTTTTCTCTTTCCTTCTTGCAAGTCCAGCCCCCACCTACTCCTGTTCCTCAGAACTCTTGCCATCTTCTTTGAATGTCAGGACTCCCATGCGTGGGGGGCGGTAGATAGATGGGGCATACTGAATCCTGTTTGCCTTCACAAAGTAGAAGTCTAAAAGCAGGAAAAAGACTATCTTTCTCTTCCATGCAGCTATTTTGCTTGTTGCTAATTCTTAAAACTCATATCCCGTATTGCTCTAAAGTACTTGAGTTAGGTATCCCAATTGTTCAAACAGAATAAATGGTGGAGGAAGTCAGGGTTAAAAGACGATATAGGAAGGAAAAAGCAGAGCAAGGACCAGGTGAGTCTAAGAGGTATGTACCTTCATGCCTTGTGGACGAGGTAGCTTGCAGGTTTAACTCCTTCAGGGGATGTGAAGAGGAAGACGAAGATGTGATGAGTGACAGATTGGAAATATCTTAAGATAAAAACCCCAGTTGTCCTACTTCTGAAACCTGAGAGGAGATTCTTCCAGCTGCTCTTTAAGGGTAACGTAAAGGACAATGATTTACCAGCACCCTGTAACAGACAGCGAGACTCATACGGCTGTTGGTTAGGACTTCATCAGTAGATGCTTATTTACATGCCACACAAACATACGTGAGAAGAAGGAGCTCTAAACAGACCCCCAATTCCCAGTACATTTGTTGTTGTTCAGTTGCTCAGTTGTATCTGACTGTTTGTGACCCTGTGGACTGCAGCACACCAGGCTTCCCTGTCCTTCACCATCTCCCGGAGTTTGCTCAGACTCATGTCCATTGGGACAGTGATGCTATCCAACCATCTCATCCTCTGCCATTTCCTTTTCCTTTTGCCCTCACTCTTCTCAGCATCAGGGTCTTTTTCTGTGAGTCACACCTTCGCATCAGGTGGTCAAAGTATTGGAGATTCAGCTTCAGTATCAGTCCTTCCAATGAATAATCAGGGTTGATTTCCTTTAAGATTGACTGGTTTGATATCCTTGCAGTCCAAGGGACTCTCAAGAGTCCTCTTCAGCACCACAATTCAAAAGCATCAATTCTTTGGCACATAGCCTTCTTTATGGTCCAACTCTCACATCCGTACATAATTACTGGAAAAACCATAACTTTGACTCTACTGACCTTTGTTGGCAAAGTGCTATCTCTACTTTTTAAATATGCTGTCTAGGTTTGTCAGAGCTTTTCTTCCAAGGAGCAAGTATCTTTTAATTTCGTGACTAAAGTCACCATCTGCAGTGATTTTGTAGCCCAAGAAAATAAAATCTGTCACTGTTTCTACTTTTTCCCCACCTATTTGCCATGAAGTTATGGGACCAGATGCCATGATCTTCATTTTTTGAATGCTGAGTTTTAAGTGAGCTTTTTCAGTGTCATCTTTCACTTTCATCAAGAGGCTCTTTAGTTCCTCTTTGCTTTCTGCCACTAGAGTGGTATCATCTGCATATGTGAGGTTATTGATATTTCTCCTGGCAATCTTGATTCCAGCTTGTGATTCATCCAGCCCAGCGTTTCTCATGATATACTCTGCATAGAAGTTAAATAAGCACAGTGACAATATACAGCCTTGACATACTCCTTTCCCAATTTTGAACCAGTCTGTTATTCCACCTCCAGTTCCAACTGTTGCTTCTTGACCTGTGTACAGGTTTCTCAGGAGACAGGTAAGGTGGTCTGGTATTCAGCCTAAGAGGTTAACATTTTTCTATAGACAAGAGGAAGGTGGAGGACATGGGGGTGGGGGGAGGTCTCTTCCAGGAAGGCCCCATAGGGTCCTGCTCAGCTCTGGAAGGACAGAGTTAATGTTTTCTACTCAGATGTAAGGACACAGCCCTAAATGGGTGCTCACTGTGGCTTCACTTAGGTATGATACAAGGGAGGATCCACAGCAGGGATAAAAATGCACTTCAAACCAACATGGAACCTGATTCTAACTCAAGTTTCTTACCTTTATAGCAGTTATCTGGAAAAGTTAAAATTTTAGGGTAAGAGTCGTTGAACACCACATTGCCCAGAAATGAAATGTCATTAAAATCACATTATGTTTTGCCCACTGGAAAAGAAGTCCTAAAATGCATCATGCTGAAATGCAATTAATTACCCAAGAGCTATGAATCCTCAGGGGCCTAGCATTTGGTACAGAACAGGCTGAAAAAAATAAACTCCAAGAAATGATGCTTAAATTTTGATCACATTGCTGCTCGAGTCAAAATAGAGTCTAGCCAACCTAGAGAACGTTTGCATTCCTTTCTCTAAAAGAAGAATTTTTTAATAAGCAGGTCAATGTATTTGAAAATGGAATTTTATTTGACATGAACTAATGGCTCAATGGTGACGAAATTTAGAGCCAATGTGTATTTCTGATGCCTCTTGGAATGTTTTCAAATGTGTTCACAACCACTTTTCTCAGAGTACATGATTTCAGAATGCTGAAAGTTTTCCACTTTACCCTGCAAAATGTGCTAATATAACAGAGAAGTCCATTTCAAAGCAATGCACATAATTTAAATTCTCCATGTGTACTGGACTTATATTCAGAAAGAAAGAAAGTCTCCATAAACTTGGCATTTGATAAGAAAAAACATACAGACTGTTCAACACAATGAAACCTATTTTATTTCAAGGATTACGAAGTTCGATGGAAAATGCTGATAAGCTTGCTTTTCCATAATGACTGCAGTCTGCTCCCTCACCTCTGACATCTCTTGCCACATCTCTGTTGCCAGGCAACAACAGAGAAATAAAACCTGTGTGAGTAAGGAAACTTCCCTACGTAAGGGACTACATAAGAATGGCCTGTATTCTTGAAGCTGGTGAACCACTTATTTAGAATTTTAAATGCATTTTTTAATGTTAAAAATATTATCAATAGCAATTCAGTACCCCAGACAGCTGCTATAAGTCTGTTTAACTCTTGATGCCCTTCCAGGATTAAAAAGTAGCACCTTTTCTATCCAGAGTGAACAGGACAGGTAGTAAATCCCTCGACCTCCAGACAGCCTCCTTATAAGAATTATAACTGTCCCATAACCAACATATAATACTCTTTTTAAAGACTCATTAGTAAGTCACTGACAAATATCATATAACATCACATATGATGATATGTAGAACCTAAAAAAAAAATGACACAAATGAATTTATTTACAAAACAGAAATAGACCCACAGCCATGGAAAACAAACTTATGGTTCAGTTCAGTTCAGTTGCTCAGTCGTGTCTGACTCTTTGTGACCCCATGAACTGCAGCACGCCAGGACTCCCTGTCTATCACCAACTCGCGGTGTTCACCCAAACTCATGTCCGTTGAGTCCGTGATGCCATCCAGCCATCTCATCCTCTGTCATCCCCTTCTCCTCCTGCCCCCAATCCTTCCCAGCATCAGAGTCTTTTCCAATGAGTCAGCTCTTCGCATGAGGTGGCCAAAGTATTGGAGTTTCAGCTTCAGCATCAGTCCTTCCAAAGAACACCCAGGACTGATCTCCTTTAGAATGGACTGGTTGGATCTCCTTGCAGTCCAAGGGACTCTCAAGAGTCTTCTCCAACACCACAGTTCAAAAACATCAATTCTTCAGTGCTCAGCTTTCTTCACGGACCAACTCTCACATCCATACATGACTACTGGAAAAACCATAGCCTTGACTAGACAGACCTTTGTTGGCACAGTAATATCTCTGTTTTTTAATATGATATCTATGTTGGTCATAACTTTCCTTCCAAGGAGTAAGGGTCTTTTAATTTCATGGCTGCAGTCACCATCTGCAGTGATTTTGGAGCCCCAAAAAATAAAGTCTGACACTGTTTCCACTGTTTCCCCATCTATTTGCCATGAAGTGATGGGACCAGATGCCATGATTAGTTTTCTGAATGTTGAGCTTTAAGCCAACTTTTTCACTCTCCTCTTTCACTTTCATCAACAAGCTTTTTAGTTCCTCTTCACTTTGTGTCATAAGGGTGGTGTCATCTGCATATCTGAGGTGACTGATATTTCTCCTGGCAATCTTGATTCCAGCTTGTGCTTCTTCCAGCCCAGCGTTTCTCATGATGTACTCTGAATATAAGTTAAATAAGCAGGGTGACAATGTACAGCCTTGACGTACTCCTTTTCCTACTAGGAACTAGTCCAGTTCTAACTGTTGCTTCCTGACCTGCATATAGGTTTCTCAAGAGGCAGGTCAGGTGGTCTGGTATTCCCATCTCTTTCAGAATTTTCCACAGTGTATTGTGATTCACACAGTTAAAGGCTTTGGCATAGTCAATAAAGCAGAAATAGATGTTTTTCTGGAACTCTCTTGCTTTTTCGATGATCCAGCAGATATTGACAATTTGATCTCTGGTTCCTCTGCCTTTTCTAAAACCAGCTTGAACATCTGGAAGTTCACAGTTCACGTATTGCTGAAGCCTGACTTGGAGAATTTTGAGTATTACTTTACTAGCATGTGAGATGAGTGCAATTGTGCAGTAGTTTGAGCATTCTTTGGCATTGCCTTTCTTTGGGATTGGAATGAAAACTGCCCTTTTCCAGTCCTGTGGCCACTGCTGAGTTTTCCAAATTTGCTGGCATATTGAGTGCAGCACTTTCACAGCATCATCTTCCAGGATTTGAAATAGCTCAACTGGAATTCCATCACCTCCACTAGCTTTGTTCGTAGTGATGCTTTCTAAGGCCCACTTGACTTCACATTCCAGGATGTCTGGCTCTAGGTGAGTGATCACACCATCGTGAGTACCTGGGTCATGAAGATCTTTTTTGTACAGTTCTGTGTATTCTTGCCACCTCTTCTTAATATCTTCTGCTTAGGTCCATACCATTTCTGTCCTTTATTGAGCCCATCTTTGCATGAAATGTTCCCTTGGTATCTCTCATTTTCTTGAAGAGATCTCTAGTCTTTCCCATTCTGTTGTTTTCCTCTATTTCTTTGCATTGATTGCTGAGGAAGGCTTTCTTATCTCTCCTTGCTATTCTTTGGAACTCTGCATTCAAATGCTTATATCTTTCCTTTTCTCCTTTGCTTTTTGCTTCTCTTCTTTTCAAGCTATTTGTAAGGCCTCCCCAGACAGCCATTTTGCTTTTATGGTTACCAAATGGAAAAGAGCAGAGGGATAAATTAGGAGTTTGTGATTAACATATACATACACTATTATATTTAGATGACGCAAACAACAAGGACCTACTGTATAGCACAGGAAAATGTACTCAATATCTTGTAATAACCTATAATGGAAAAGAATCTGAACTATATATATATATGTGTGTATATATATATGTGTATATATATATATATATAACTGAGTCACTTTGCTGTACACTTGAAACTAACAAAGCATTGTGAATTAACTATACTTCAATTAAAAAAGTGAATTACCAAAAAATTTATCATACTAAATTCTAATGTTTGGAGTACAAAAAAGGCTCATTAGTTTACATTTTAGAAAGCTTGAATCATAAATAGGAAACAAAAATAAATAAATAAATAAATAATAGGAAACATAGAAAAGAAAACAGCACTGATTACAAGTTTTGAAGAGGTACGTCTTCAGCTTTAAGCAAAGTACATCTAGCTGAACTTTGCTATCAAAGTACCACAGTTTTGGAGAAGGAAATGGCAACCCACTCTGGTATTCTTGCCGGGAAACCCCATTGACAGAGGAGCCTGGTGCTCTACAGTCCATGGGGTCACAAAAGAGTAGGGCACAACTTAGCCACTAAACAACAAATTCCCCATGACCTCATTCTAAGCAATTCATTTCAAAAGACCTTGTTTCCAACCAAGATCACAGTCTGAGTTTCTGGATAAACATTTTTTTTTTTTTTTGAGAGAAACACTATTCACAGTGGTACAGTGATATTCTGTGTGTCTCAAGGGAATTTATATTCTGCAGTTGCTGGTTGTAGTGTTCTGTGCCCAAGTAGGTATACTTAGGTAAAATTTTGAACCAATTCTAACATATAACTACAATTTTTCTTTTCTTTTATTAGTTACTGAGTGTGATAAATATCAATCGTGATTTAGATGTTTGCATTTCTTTTTAATTCTATCAGTTTCTACCATGTAGAGAATATTTTTAGCCATATTGGTTATATCCACTTGGATTTAATATTTTCATTAATAAATATCCTTTTAAAAGCAAAAAAGTACCACAATTTAATTATGCCTAAGATTTGGTATGAATTCATGCATTGGAGAAGGAAATGGCAACCCACTCCAGTGTTCTTGCCTGGAGAATCCCAGGGACAGGGGAGCCTGGTGGGCTGCCATCTATGGGGTCGCACAGAGTCAGACATGACTGAAGCGACTTAGCAGCAGCAGCAGCAGCAGCAGCAGCAGCATACCAATATATTGCCATAGGGAAATATTTTAAGAATTCCAACTGGGGACACACGATAAACATCTTCCACTTGGAGGCAGTGAAAGTAAGCTATTGAAAGCTGCGTGTGCCTGGGAAATAGAGGAAAAGAAGCAAGGTTTTCACCTCTGGGTAAAAGAAATAAACATCTCTGAGTTAGTCACCTAACCTAGTGTTAAGAACTGTGTAGTAAAACACAATTGCCCCTTAAGAGCCCGAGAACATGCTCCCCTCTCATCCCTCAGGTGGGCTACTCTTTCACAATGGGGGCATCACTAATCTGAGAACTGTGTTGTATGATACATTACACCTCAGCAACGTTTTAATCGAATTGTTCACAAGCCCTGCTGACTCTTAATTGCTGTTTTGGCCATGCCCCCAACAGTGACAGTGATTCCAAATTAGAAAGTGAGTCATTGGTAGTAAACATTTGATTAACTTCATACAATAAGTACCAATACTTGCTAAAAAATATTGGGAGGTAGCTGACCACCCTCTTTAAAATGACACCATCAAACTAAAAATGATCTGCTCACCAAAACAAATTCTGCTGTTATTATTTTGTTTCATTTTTTTCCCCTTTAGATTGCCTCTAGATCTGAAGGGCTAATTTTGAGAATTCCTCTTCCAGATTACTGAAAATTGTGCTAAAAAGCTACACAGTCCCATTGAAAGAAAACATTACCCAATCAAATCTACCGATTGTAATCAAGATACATTTTATAAAATTGTATTTATGGAAAAGTCCCATTGTTTGTTGTTGTTGTTGTTTAGTTGCTATGTCATGTCCGACTCTGTACCTCATGGTCTGCAGCACATCAGGCTCCCCTGTCCTTCACTATCTCCCAAAGTCTTCTCAAATTCATGTCCATTTAGCTGGTGATGCTATTTAACCATCTCATCCTCTTCCGACCCCTTCTTCTTTTGCTGTCAATCTTTCCCAGCATCAAAGTCTTTTCCAATGGGTTGGCTCTTTGCATCAGGTGGTCAAAGTATTTGGAGCTTCAGCTTCAGCATCAGTCCATCCATTGAATATTCAGGGGTGATTTCCTTTAGTATTGACTGGCTTGATCTCCTTGTAGGAGCTTGCATAATCAGCACTAAACTCAATTTTTTCAATAATTCAAGTTTTTATAAGTGAAAGTCTTAGTTTTCTTTTCCTCATTGTTTAGCTTGAGTTTCTTATAGAATTTCTGAAGTTCAAAGCATGCTGGGGCTATGCCAAGGCTCTTTGAAAAAGTGAGTAACACACAACAACATATTCAATAACAACTTCTTAATTTGGAAATCCAGGGATCTGAAAGTATGGACTTGAAGAACAAAAAATTTTATGTGCTTCCTCCAAGAGAGATCCTGGGAATGGTCTATATATATATACTGCTAGGAACATTACTGTAACTTTGTTAGTCTCTCCTCCTGTTGACAAATAATCAGTATCACCTAGAGATGTTTTGCATTTAATCAGGGCTTGAGTATACCCCAGGGAGCACCCTAGCAAATGTGGAGAGACCTCTGGGAAATCTAGATACATACTTTCCCATCTAGTGTTTCGAAAACATTCTTTGATATTCAACAAAGCCTTTCCTTTCTCTCATATTTGACTGTTTTTCTTCATAACCATCCAGAAGAACTGGTATAAACCACAGTGGAAGGAGAACAGCAGCTTTCAAGCATGGATGGGACAGTACTTCATTGAGGACCAGTGATCTTCATACTTTTTGCTTCTATGCCACCTAGAAAAGTTTGAGAAACTATGTACCCCTTGTCTAATTTTAGGCTCATATCTAAATGATTTTACACGAAATGTTTTCATGTCAAATTTAAGTGGTTATACTGCACATGGTTTTAGCTATCCTGCATATATGATACTTTTCATAATCAAACAAGTACATCACTCTTCTATACGTGTCTTTTCAATTCTGTAGCAATCTCCCTGACCCAGGGATCGAACCCTGGTTTCCCATGTAACAGAATTTTTTTTACCATCTGAACCACCAGGGAAGCCCCAAGAACACTGGAGTGGGTAGCCATTCTCTTCTCCAGGGGATTTTCCTGACCCAGGGATTGAACCTGGGTCTCCTGCATTGCAGGCAGATTCTTTACCATCTGAGCCACTGGGGAAGCCCTAGCAATTTCCTACTGGTCAGCTATTTTACAAGGACAGGAGCAAGCTTTTCTTTTGCAGATATTTTGCATCATTTCTTTTTCTCCTTAAACTTTAAATTTTTTTTCCTACTTGCTCCATAGAATATAACCCTCGTATGGTATTTTTATGCTTGAAAGTATTTTATTGATTGCCTATTATAATTGCAAAAAAATGGGTATGTAAATTGAAATTTGAACTTCATTTTTCACTTTATGTGATATAATATTCTGTGTTTGACCTACTGTGCAGCACAGGGAACTATACTCAATATTTTATAATAACCTATAGGAGTGAAGAGTCTGAAAAAGAATATATATATTCACTTTGCTGTACACCTGAAACTAACACATTATAAATCAACTATACTTCCAGAAAGAGAAAAAAAAATTGTCGTATAATATCACTTCTATGTGGAATCTAGAAAAATGATACAGATGAACTTATTTGCAATGCAGAAATAGAGACACAGACATAGAGAACAAACATGTGTATACAAAGGAAGGAAGGAAGGCGTGGGATGAACTGGGGGATTGGGATTGATATATACAAGTGAGTGCGTGCTAAGTCCCTCAGTCGTGTCTGACTCTGTGTGACCCTGTGCACTGTACCCTGCCAGGCTCCTCTGTCCCTGGGTTTCTCCAGGCAAGAATCCTGGAGTGGGTTGCCAGGCCCTCCTCCAGGGGATCTTCCCTGCTCAGGGGTTGAACCCGGGTCTCCCACATTGCAGGCAGATTCTTTACTATCTGAGCCACCAGAACATATACACAGTGCTATATATAAAACAGCTAACTAATGAGAACTTACTATATAGCACAATGAACTCTCTTCAGTGCTCTCTGGTGAACGAAACGGGAAGGAAATATTACTGGCACCACTCTTGTTGGATGGATTCTTCCCTATCTTTCAGCTCACAGCGAGTGCTGTTAACAGCTTCCTCCCCACACCATGTCAGCCTGGGGGTGACAGAGTATCCCTCCTCTTCCCGTCCTGGTGCCTCAACACCCCTTGTTGGCTTCTCTAAAATTCCCTGCGTTATTTCTCCGAAATTCACAGCTGCGTACGCCTCTTGCTCCCTGGGGCAATCCTGATGGATACATCCACAAATCAAGCTACTAGATAGCTAAAATGTGTTCCCTACTTCAACAAGTGAGCTAGAGCAAAATTCTGCATTTTGGCATATGTCGTGTTTTTCTTAGAAGTCATTTATTTGACCAAGCCCATTAGACAGAGCAGCTGAAAGATGCAAGTATTATATGTTATGAATCAGTAGTCTAGTCTTAAAATATCAACGAATTGAACTGCATTATGTTTTCTGTGTGTGGTACTGTGTAAGACGAATAGGATTTCCTCTATGGTCATTTAAATCATTTCCAAAGATAATTGTTTGGTGGCTTGGGTATTAAGTGAGTGCCATGAAGCCTGACAACATGACACCCTCGAAGGCAGATGCTGGAGAAACTGCATATTCAAGCCCTTGGTGTCCCAGATATTTTGTAGCATGTCCCTCCATTTGGCTTTGTCTCATGTATGTGAAAGTGTTAGTTGCTCAGTCATGTCCAATTTTTAACAACCCTATAGGCTGCAACCCGCCAGGATCCTCTGTCCCTGGAATTCTCTGGGGAAGAATATTGGAGTAGGTAGCCATTCTCTTCTCCAGGGGATCTTTGCATTGCAGGCAGATTCGTTACTGACTGAGCCACCGGGGAAGCCCCATGTTTCCCGTGAATAGACTGAGCTCATGCATTTGGAGAAGAACCTACACAAGTGACGTGACTCTCAGTGCATCGTGTCAGGGAGCCTGTGACCTCTGTGTTAACATTATTGACAATGCCAACTGTCATCACCTGAGTTAAGGTGGTTCCAACTATAAGGAGGGTAACATGCATCCATCTGTAGTTAACAAATATTTGTGGGAAGATATTCTGAAACTTAAACTTTCACCCCCTAATGTTGGCATTCATCCATGGATCTGGTGATTTTTCTATTTCTTTCATTCATCCTACAATTATTAGTTGGAATTCTTCTGTAAGAGTTGTGCCTTCTCCTATTTCCACTTATTTAGTCAGTCATTTATTTATAACGGTATGGAGTCATGGATATTTACTTGATTCTTTGGGTTATACTCCAGTATCATCCTTATTTCCGTTTTTTTGTTCAATTGTTCCAGTCTTGGCTCTTAGGAGCTCCCATGTCCCTTCCATTATGTCCCCCAACTTATTTTTTGGCACTTTCTTTATGGCTCAAAAGGTGCTGCAGCCTCAGCACATGAAGCACATTTATATGATTTTTAATTATGTATCCTACTTGAAAATTAACATTTCTTCTTGGACATCTCATTCGGTCGATCACTAGCCTTTTAGAAGGGTCTTGTGAAGGATTTGCCACGTGTGGCCATAAGAAAACCGCAGAAGATAATACATTCTTTGTTCTTTCCCCCCAATATAATGTCTTGGAAATTACCATGTAAAGTATGGAACATAACATTTGAGTCACATAACAAGGCCTGCCATTCAATTTCCTTTCAATAAACATGCAGATGTTCCCCTTCCTGATCAATGTACCCAAACAAATGTAGATTTTTTTTTCCCCCCCCGGAATGGTGCAGTGAGGTTTCCTGCAGTGTTCTCCAGAACTAGGATCTGCAGGCTTCATTCCCCTACTCAGACAGACTTTGTACTTCACCTGAGGCTTTGACTTCGTTCAGTAACAGGTTGTCTCTTCCTACAGAGTGAATTAAGTTTGAAAAAGTTAAAATTAAAAAGTTACTCTTATCAGGCAGTTTGTGTTGCCAAAGTTGTTCAGTTTTTCTAAATGCTTCCCTGGGGGAACTGTTTCTAAACAACCAATTTCAAGTTAGGAATAAGAGTTCTGCATTCTTTTTTTTTTTTTTTCTCCTATATTTATTTATTGATTTGGCTGCATTTACCTCTCAGTTGTGGCACTTGGGGTCTTCATGGCATCATGGGGGATTTCTGTTTCGGCGCCCAGACTCTCTAGTTCTGGCACACAGGCTTAGTAGCTGTGACACACATGTTGGCTTAGCTGCTCCTCGGCGTATAGGATCTTACTTCCTGGGTCACAGATCAAACCCACATTCCCTGTATTTCAAGATGGATTCTTAAACACTGGACAGCTAGGGAAGTCCTTGTTCTTCATTCTTAAAGTCACTGCATCTAGACTAGTATAGACTATGGATGTCCTCTTCACTCCTTCACTCATCAGGCAGTTGCTATGCAATTAATCAAGGGAACCCATCTAATTTTAGGTTGAACTTTAAATTAGTTCTTGTGCTATCACCATTTTTATTTCGCCCTTTTATACAAACACTTTAGATTACTTTCAGCATTTCTGAAACTCAAAGCTGGGGAAAAACCTGATCCAACACACAGACGCCAAGAGGATTTGCAGGGAGCATCTTGGCGGGGTCACTGGAGGTGCATATATTTTCGTGTCTGGATGGCATAGTAGAGTTTGAGCCAAAGATCAAACTAAGATGGCAAATAAAAAATAGCCTACCTATAGAGGTAGATGAAATGGCATGCCTGTGCTTTAGCATGCATAAAGGCAAATTTTAAACTATAATATCTAACATCGTGATATAGGTGCAATATCATGAAATTTTCTCTCATCTTTTTGAAAACTGCTAATTATGTGGTAGGTGAAAAATATTTTATTTAGATCACATACCAAGAATCTGAGGTAGTTATTAAGCCATCAGTAATACTGTTTAGTATTCATTAGTTTTTCTGGAGAAGCAACCAAGTAAATACTGCCTGATTGCTATGAACTGCAAGAAGGTTTCAAATTAATCCGAATAACCATGACTTTATAAACACTGACATCCATAGGTTCATTTGTAGATTGATTGCTTGGAGCTCAGAAGACAGACTGTTTTAGTGGTTGGCTTCCCAGGTTATTGGATGGAGGTCTGTTTCATCCCTTTGAAGAACGGATTGTTGTTGTTGTTCAGTCGCTAAGTTGTATCCGACTCTTTGCGACGCCGTGGACTGCAGCATGCCAGGCTTGCCTGTCCTTCACTATATCCTGGAGTTTGCTCAAACTCATGTCCATTGAGTCGATGATGCCATCCAACCATCTCATCCTCTGTCATCCCCTGCTCCCCCTTGCCCTCAATCTTTCCCAGCATCAGAGTCTTTTCCAATGAGTCGGCCCTTTGCATCAGGTGGACAAAGTATTAGAGCTAAACTCTAGTATTTCAGTTCTACTGAATTGACGTTTTTTGCATGGCAGCTATGAAACTTTGCTTTTGGGATCCTATCTCTGGTGAGAATTCAGTTAGCTAGGATTTCACAGATGGCTCCTATATAAGATTCTCCTGGTGTCCTAAGATGGGGGAGAAGCAGAGCTCTCTTGGCAACAGGGACTTCCTGTAATTGAGGTAGGTCCTCCAGGTACCCATAACTTTCTCTCTCTTTGCGTAAAATTGATGCTCTAAATTAGGAACCTAGGGAAATTTTTCTTCTCCATTAATTTGAAAATAGGGCTGTTAAAAGTCCAGACTTAATGATATGAGAACATTTCATGATAGGAAAACATCATCATCTATTCTCCTGATCAACTTGGGAGTAACTGTGGCTGCCTCAAATTCATAAAGATAAAACTGCTGCCAAATATTTTGAAGATCACAAAGTTCTCCACAGGAAAAAAGAAATGTATATTCATCTTCATAAGGGATGCATGCCAAATTTTTCCTTTCTGAGGTACTCTACAGAAATGGGTCCCGGAAACTTTTTACTTTAGAAACTATCATTTAATTAATTTCAGACACTGTGTAATGTTGGCAAGGAAAATTCTTATAAAGTGCAAAAAACTCAGACTTGATGTAGTCTAATTGAATTAAAGCACCACTGCTAAAGACTAAGTACCTTTGTAGAATATGAATGTCTGTCCTGTGGTGCCCTCTCCCAGATAATGACCCTTCGGGAAATGAATGTATTTCTACATCAATATGAATAATCACAGCTAACATTTATAGTGGGTTTCCTATGCCTTAGACACACTAAGAAGAGCTTAACATATTTGATTCTCAAGCAACCCTAGGAAGAGAGTGATTCCCACTTTGCATTCAAATCACTGAGGCCTTAGGGGATAATTTACTGGGCTTCCTCGGTGGCTCAATGGTAAAAATCCTCCTGCAAAGCAGGAGACACAGGAGACATGGATTTGATCGCTTGGTCGGGAAGATCCCCTGGAGTAGGGCATAGTAACCCACTCCAGTATTCTTGCTGGGAAATTCCCATGGATAGAAGAGCCTGGCAGGCTGTGGTCCTTAGGGTCACAAAGAGTTGAACACAATCGAAGCAATTGAGCACTAGAGATTCCAGAGTCAGGTTAAAATGCAACTCTTAACACCTAGTCTGTGCAGCTTCTACATAATTAAATTTAATCTGTAATTATTCTTCATACTAGAAGCTCAAACCCTCTCTGTAAAAATAACGGTAGCTGGATACACATCCCGTTCTCTGTTACTCATTTCTGAGATTTTTGTAGGCTCATTTCTGCTTCCCATTTGAAAGGGTCTCAGACCCGCTGACACTGGAAATTTCTGTCCACTAGCAAAGCCCTGTATCAAGGCCCCGGGTTCTAGTAATCCTGCATGGTTATTGTAGGGTTCTATGTTTGCATGGATTACAGAAAGCTTGGCCATTATATTTTAAAAAAATTTTTTAGCAAACATATCAGAGAGCATTCATTCAAAGGAATGTTGTCTTCTTGAAGAAGGAGAGGAAAGAGCTGTCAAATAAATACTTCTATGCAGACAAATGCAGTTCTCTGTAAGATCTTGGTTGTGACCTTGGGCACAGACTGAATTTCCCTGGTGTGAGATGGTACAATATAGATTTAGGAGTTTTCTGAATCTCAAGTGATAGAGTGTATGTAACATACTTACCGAGTGCCTGGCAGATAATAGGCTGTCGATAAATGAGAGCTATGTTTGCGAGTGGAGATGGTTCTGTGGCTCAGAGTATTTTTGGAACTGCTTTTTTAACTTCCTTCCAAACTAGTCCCTTAAACTCTTCTAAGAACTCAATTGAATGTGTTTATAGTTAGAACTCCAGGTTTGTGTCTTTCTTTTTTTTTTTTTTTTTTGATGGCCAATGGCTCTGACCCCAGTTGATCCCTTTATTCATTAGTCTGGTGCTAAATCATTTTGTCTCCTTCAAAAAAATATATCTATCTTCAGCAACATGAGTATTTGTAGTTTTTGATGGGATTTCCAGATACTGACACATGCTCTTGAGAACGTCTCAGATAAGTGCTTTAAAAATGCTTCCAGCAATGGCGGCAAGACTGGGGGAATAAATGTGTTAGGAGCAGCACATGTATTAATATATAAGCTCTTGGCTCCGAGTAGCTATGACTTGCTGCATTTACCCCTTTCCATCAGGCAGCAGAACTGAGTCAGATTAGCTATTTAAGGGCTCCTTGCTGCTTCTTCCTAGCTCCTCATGAACTGGATATATAAGTTCAACACACCTCCCAAAGGTTGAGGGTTTCACGGGTGGCTCAGACAATAAAGAATCCACCTGCAATGCAGGAGACCTGGATTTGATCCCTGGGTTGGGAAGATCCCCTGGAGAAGGGAATGGCAACCCACTCCAGTATTCTTGTCTGGAGAATTCCACGGACAGAGGAGCCATCCTTCTTTACCTTATCAAGTGGGCTGGTTCTCCAGGGGCACTTAGCTCTGCCTCTGTATCTTGGAGCCCACAGAGGTGAGATGGAGGGAGAGAGATGTCAGGAACCTGTAGGCTGCGCTGGCCAAGAAGCGTGGCCAAAAGGTATGAATGTGAGCTGCCCTCGCAACCTCATTTCACGCCATCACTGTTCTATGAACCTAAGAGCTCACTAAGTGCTTTCTACATTATTTCATCCAGTCCTTTCAATGGCCCTTGAAGCAGGTTAGTCACTCAGTTTAGAAATGAGAAAGCAGATACAAGGAGATGAAGCACCATGGCCCCAGCCAAGTCAGGGCTCTGGCGCATGGAGGAGTCAGGGGTCTGACTCCAGGCCCGATGTTCTGTCCAGCATGAGGAGCCAGGGCCAGACAGAGAGACTCAGCATCGGCCAGGCTTCCCCACAGTCCATCCCTGATGGCTGTACCGACAGACAGCTCCTCCTCACCTGGTCTTTAATTCCTCTCCCAGGATTGATCACTGACATGGAGAGAGTGAGTGTGAACCAGTGGCGAAGCTCAGAGGCTGATGCTCTGGGCCAAGGAAGAATTGCATCACTCTCCTCAGTCTATGGGCAGCATTTCAGGTGGAAGTGTTCCTGCTCCTGCCACACCACTGGGAGAAATAGCAAAGTTTTGGTACCTGCTCAGTCCCTGTGCACAAATGATTTGGATGAATATTTAAGTGCCCATTGTGAGCCGTACTTGTGTGTCCAAGATCCTAAAAGCCTCGTGGAGTCCAGGTTTATGCATTTGCTTTTTCTTTGTATCAGAAGTAGTGAGCCCCTCGCCACCACCTGTGCAGGCAGACGCCTAATCATCGTGGACCATACCATCTCCAATGACGAGAGTCTGGTGACGTTCATTTATCATAAATGTTCACTGAGCATCTCCCACGTGCCAGGCAGTGTGCATGGTGGGGACACAGCAGTGGGGAGAAGCAGGCTGGGATTTCATTCTAGCAAAAGGAGATAGCGGTTCTTCAGTCATACCCTCCCTGCAGAGTTGCAATGGTGGCACTTTTGGAGGATCTATGACCCAGTTACGGAAGCCGGAAAAGAGGAATGGAAAGCAGCTGGTCTACACAGAGCAGAGGAAGGGAACATGGGTCAGGAGCTCAATGAGAACTCAGAGCACTGAGGCTGCAATAGAGGGAGTTGTCCTTGCCCTGAGAACAGTGGGCTGTTCATGTTCTAAGCAACCCACTTATGTCTCTGAGTGCTCACTCTTGTCAGGGAAACTGGAGACTGGAGAACGGACTGTTCCAGTATGGAGAAGGGAGAGGGGAGATGTGCACAGATCTGGTAAAATGCAAAGGACGTAGTAATAGAGTGGGTAAAGGAGCTGATGGGGAGTGAGGCGCCAGGAAGACCCAGGGTTTCTAAGGAGCATGGCTGGGGATGGTGGCATCATTCACTAAGCCCTCTAGTGCCTGGTGCTAGGAGTTATTTCAGAGTTTCTTAGGGTTAATGTGCCATGCTACTCATATTGGAAAGTACAACTATAAGAAAAATATACCCAGTTTGCTCACAGGGCTTGCAGTCTAATGATGTGGGGCACAGGGAGCGATGAAGATATTCTGTCTCCTAAGATTTGTTTAAAGTATGGCTGTGGCATAAACTTGGCAATGTAATACACAAGGACACTTCTTTCAGAGTGGGTGCGAGGCCTTAGACCTTTGTTGCCCTGGTGAAGGAAGAGGCTGGGGATTAGAAGACATTCTTGGCAGGTGAAGGATTGATCTGGTGACCTTTGAACAGGCACCATGAATCACTGAATAAAACCAAAATGCAGACCACATGGAAAAACACAGTACAGGCTTCAAGCTTGAAATTACAGAATGTGAGACTCATCTTTCATGGGTATGCAAGTGCAATCAAAAGAAGTGAGCCATTTATCAGGAGCAAGTGGGATGAGAGTGATTTGTGAAGATGGAGGGGGGATTGTAACTTCTTATCCTCCAGAAGCCTCTTAAAAGTATTCACTGACTGATCATGGTGACGTCTTTATAAATATCACCATGGCAACCGTGGATGTGAGAAGCAATTCTAGCCTAGACACTTCTGCTCCAGCTCATGCGACAACTCCCACTGCAGGGGTCATCCCCATTGTTTGTGCGGATGAGCGAGGAGGGTCCCACCTGGATCCTGTGACATTTTCTTTTGTCCTGAGAAGACAAGTGCTCATTAAATCCTCCCTGATGTTAAGCGGCATTTGGGGTGGTGTGGCTACACCATTCTTGACTTTCATTGCTGAGGATGTGGTAAGAGATGCATCCTGCTCGTGTCATCCATGTTGGTTCAGGGTGAGGATGGGGAGCCTTTTAGGGTGGTTAGGAGACTCTGCCCAGATCAGTTCCACCACTGGATCTGGAAGTATGTTGCTTGTAACTCTGCACGCGTTTCCACCATCCGTTCCTTCTCATATTTAGTTTCATCCTTCTGAATCTTTCTGGTGTTCAACCCCAATCCCAGGCAACCTAACTCTGCAGTTCTGTACTGCCTGCCCTTCTAATCACTCTTCTCCTCAGAGTCCCTTCTTTTATAATCCCTGCCCCTTTCTTCATTCTTTCATTCAACAAATACAAATTGAGAGCCTTCCCTCTGCCAGGCACTGTTCTCTGTGGCCGGGACACCCAGGGAATAGGATCCCAGAACTCTTGCCTTTGTGGGACTCACATTGAGAACGTAATCAGTAAGGAAATATTGGGTGTGACAGATGCAGGATGCAGAGTGGGAGTGTTGGGTCAGTTTATAATCAGGTCCGCCATTTACAGTCAGGCTCTTTGAGGACGTGGCATGTGATCAGATTTGAAGAAGATGGGGTGTCAGCATATCAGAGAGAGGAACTGAGCGTGGGCTGTGCCTGGCTTGTTTGAGGATCTGCAAGGAGCCAGAGTGAGAGAAACAGGATATGTGGTTGGCAGAAGAGGCCAGAACAGTGAGGGCAGAGGATGCAGGTCTAGAAGTCTTTGGGGGCTTTGAACACGAGTGACATGATCTGGCTTGTTTCACCAGGATCACAGTGTCTTCCATTTGGACAATGACAACAAAAATCTCAGAAAGGCAGAAGAGAGAAATATGATGACACTGTTACAGGAACCCAGAGAGGGATGGTGATGGTTTGCCCCAGAGTGCTAGCAGTAGGTGTGATGAGAAGAAAGAAAGAATGTGAAGTCGCTCAGTCATGTCTGACTATTTGCAACCCCATGGACTGTAGCCTGCCAGGCTGCTCTGTTCATGGGATTTCCCAGGCAAGAATACTTGAGTGGGGTTGCCATTTCCTTCTCCAGGGGATCTTCCCAACCCAGGGATCAAACCCTGGTCTACCGCGCTGCAGCAGACTCTGTACTGTTTGAGCTACCAGGGAAGCTGGTGTGATGGAGAGTGGTGGTATTCTGGTTATACTGAAGGTAGAGCAACTAGAATTCACTCATGGAGCAGAACTTTCCCCTTTGGCCTTTTTCCCAAGGTTGAAATAGAATACTCTTCTTAAAATAAAAAAAAAAAAGAATACTTTTCTTAGTAAAATAGATCCATCTCGAAAGAAGAAAGTGAAGTCGCTTGGTTGTGTCCAACTCTTTGCAACCCCATGGACTGTAGCCTGCCAAACACCTCTGTTCATGAGATTTTCCAGGCAAAAATACTGGAGTGGGTTGCCATTTTCTTCTCCAGGGGATCTTCCCAACCCAGGGATCAAACCCAGGTCTCCCACACTGCAGGCTGACTCTTTACCATCTGAGCCACCAGGGAAGCTGGAATACATGGATTCCATGTGGGGAACAACTTTTTAAATTTGTTGATGAAATTGCACTGAACTGATGGAATTCTTTAGGAACAACTGGGCACTGTGGTTAAGAGCACAGGCTCCAAAATAAAATTACCAGGTAGCGGAAATGGTCATTCCTTAATCCCATGCGTCCCTGCCTTCATAGCTAATTCAGTGTCTTCTCATTATAGTACATATTGTAGTTACTGTTTTTGAAAGTCAAAAAACACAGAGAATGCCAGTTTCATGAGATTTAAATAAATATATGTGTGCGTATATGTATATGTGACTGTAGAGTTGGAAGCCTTTGGGGTCTAGCTTGGGAGTCAGACCATCCAAGTTTATATCTTGGTTCTACTGGTCTGGTTATGTGACCTTGGACACATTGTTGAACTCGTTTCTGCCTCATTTCCCCCTTCTGTCAAATAGGGACAATCATAGGATTTATCTCATAAATGTCTCATGATGGCGAAACAAGGTAGTCTCGTAGACTAGCTCGTAAAACAGTTGCTTGTACAAGGCAAAGGCTCCATAAATTTTGGCTCTTAGTAAAAAATCATGACCACTGAGCTGGGTACATGGTATAGAATCCCAATGTGTGAACACCCCTGGGGGAAATCACTAGCTTCAACTCATAAAACATTAAGATTATATTTATTTAGACACAACTCCCTACTAGACACCTCTGATCACATACTGGAATCTTCTATCATCCACCATCCAAGATACTCATGAGTGTACAAGTATATTTTCTCTACTTTATGCAGGAACTTGGAATAAAACCATGAATGATATTTTTACCTTTGGGGTGTTTGAAGAGTTGTTGAAATTCTAGTCATGATATTTAGTGTTATGAGCTCTTTATGCCTGTTGTTAAATATGCCAGCATTTTATTGACACATTACTGTGAAATGGGCAGCCAGCTACAGTAATAAGTTTCCCCTAAAGAGTGCGAGTATCAACAAATCTGATGGCAGGCACTACCAAGGAAACTGAATATGTGTTCAAAAAACAACTAGCTTCACAGAGGATAATGGGTACATGCATGTTTAATCCAGTGACTTCTGAAGGTATAAATAGGTGGCTACTATTAATTTTGATTTTCATGGTATCCTTCTTTTGAGAAATTCTTTATATTGTTTAATTTTGTGCTTTGGTCTTCTCTTACTCTTTTTTCTCAACTCTGCCTATCCTTAAAAACCACTTAAATGTTTAAAAATATTGATACCTGCTCGTCATTCCCCAGAGGTTCTGATCTCATTGGTTTGGGGGTGGATCTCAAGCATCAGTTATTTTTTAAGTATTTGTAAACTTTCATCATGAAATATTCCAAATGTACATAAAGTACAAATAATTATAATAAGGCCACATGTATCTCTCATGCCTCCATCATAATGAACTTCAGTTGCTATTTTTTAAAATCTCCCCCACCTGATTCTTCCAATGCACCACCATGGTTAAGAACCATTCTCTCTTCTAAAAAGACAGAAAATGGGAGAAACATTTCAATGGATATTGATATAAAAAGAAGCTGAAATTTGTTCAAGGTCACACAACAATTTTAAAACATCATTCCATACTCTGTTCATCAAGCCATAGTGGCATTCATGAACATGTATGTTGTATGGCGAGTGGGTGCCTGCTTGATTTTGTTAAAGAGTGGAATAGTTGGGAAATTTTCAGAAAAGAGCTTATAAATGTAATGGTTTCCCATTTATAATCCTTGTACCTGGACTCAGACCACATTGTGGCCATCCACTTAATGCAACTCAATAAAACATAACTCAGAGATAAAGGTCTGATGAGCAAGGGTGGGACAAGTGGATTAGAGTTGATGGATCAGAGAGGTCATGTAGAAAGGGAAACAGTGGTGGAAATTGTCTTCAGATTCACACAGAAAAAGCAATGAACCAATCACAGATTAATCTCAACCTATAAGAGTTTTGTAGGCTATTCCATAGCATGTACGTATATGTATAGTGGTGGTGCTTTAGTTGCTAAATTGTGTCCAACTCTTGTGACCCCATGGACTGTAGTCTGCCAGGTTCCTTTCCAGGCAAGAATACTAGAGTGGGTTGCCATTTCCTTCTCCAAGGGATCTTCCCAACCCAGGAATTGAACCCACAGTCTCTTACATCTCCTGGATTGTGGGCAGATTCTTTCCTGCTGAGTCAGCAGGAAAGCCCCATATATGTGTGTGTGTGTATAAAACATGTATATGTGATATGTATACTGGATATTTCAGTCAGTATATCTTAATGAAGTTAAGATTTGTATTGCTACCTCAACAGTGAAGAATTGTGGGCAAGCTCTAGTTCCTGCACGGCAAACACTTGGAAAACAGTTTGATCTCAGGGGTAAACAGGACTTTAAATATGATCTCGCCAAACTGCCCATCTGTAAGAGGAATCTCTTCTGGGACATTACTGACAGATGTCATCTGGTATCCAGATGGAGACCCTTGACCCTGCCAGCTGGAGAGTCCGCTGCTCATAAGCCAGCAGGTTCATATTAGGATTTATTATCTTTTATTGAGCTGAAATCTCACTTTTAAATATACCTTTAAAGAAAGAAAATACTTCTGATGTCCCTCATGTTGTCATATTTTTGTTACTTAAATATATATATGTAAAACTAGATTTAAATTTCTCATTCTGTAGGTCTCATCAACTATAAAACCAAACTAATCTTACAACTTGATATGAAAAATATAAGACCCATAAATTAACAACATATTAATGGCTACCCACCCAGTATTCTTAGGGCTTCCCTAGTGGCTCAGATGATAAAGAATCTTCCTGCAATGCGGGTGACCTAGGGTCAATCCCTGGGTCTGGAGGATCCCCTGGACAAGGGAATGGCTACCCACTCCAGTATTCTTCCCTGGAGAATTCCATGGACTGGGGAGTCTGGTGGGCTACAGCCCGTGGGGTTGCAAACAGTCAGGCACAACTGATTGACTAACACTAATGGGAATAATGATCTTGTTTTTCAGAAACAAAACCCCTCACTTTGTGCTAAAGGATAGAAAGATGTGTGTCTAGTCAATTTGTTTGGTTCACTAGCTTTCACTGATTAGCACAAGGGATACCTATCTGCATATGTATGTTCTAGCAAAAGGTATGAATACTTTAAAGTTTCTATTTGCTGGGTTTGGGAGAGTCAAATCTCAAACTTAACCCAAACTGCCAGCAATTAGTTCTCCATTTCCCATTTTTAGGAGACATCCCTTGGCAACTTTGTCAGGATGTTTTGTGCACTTGGAAATTCAGGTCAGAGATGTAGTGTTATGGCAGTCTTCAATAAATGGGCATCTAATCTAATTATTGCTGGAATGGGTACAGAACAATCTTTCATTGTTATTTATTACTGAACTTACTGTAATAAGTAAGTATTTTTACTTCATTACTTCATTACTTACGAATGAACTGCTGTTGCAAATTGACGCATACGACAGGATCCAAGCAATAACTCTTATGGCAAAATTTGTGCTGACTGTCATGGCAGAGGCTCCTTATAGTTCTGCTTATCTGTGTGGCTGAAGGAGGCTGTCTCTTGCTTATCTCTGTCCCACCTTCTATAAAACAGCTATGCAAATAATACGTCAACCTTGTCTCCTGTGTCATTATTTCTGTACCCTGGTGTCCTGGACCAGTGGTCCTCAAAACCAAGTGTGACTTTGTGTCAGCTGGGGACCTTGTTAAAAGTGCCTGCTCTCTGGTCCCCACCCCAGGGGTTCTGGTTTGCTTATCCTGGGGCTGGACCCAAGAGCCTTCCTTATTAACAAGCACTCCGAGGGATTCTGATATAAGTGGTGTGAGTGCTTATAAGCTTTCCAAGATTATGGTGGACACAGAAATAAGAAACTTAAACTCTTCATAAACCACCTGAATTCAGAAACTCTGGTGTCCTCCTCAGATTTGCATCATCTGCAAACATGCCCCTCTTGGATGTTCTGACAAGTGCCTGATAAACATCTTGAACAGGAGAGAGTCAACAGCGGAGTCTTTAAAGATGGCTTTGACCTATTAAGCACCAGATTTATTTCAAGGGACACAGATATTCTAATGATGTTTTCATTGATGCCCAGAACATTCTGGAAGCTGTGGCCTATTTTCAGGTCGTTAAGTATGCATGGACAAGGAGGCAATTGGAAATGGCAAATAAAAGTCCTGGAAAACAGGAGTCAAATCAAGCAGCAAAGCTGACATTTTTCTTGGGAGTAGTTATAGGTACATACTCCTTAATTTAGAGTTAACTATGGCCTGTTTGCCTAAAGTGGGGAACATAAACCTGCAGAGTCAACAAGCTAATAAACCAGACATCTGAATGTGTCATATTACCACTTTTTTTTCTTCCTCAGTTCATTCTTGTTAATTCCGGTTAGGATGAAATAGAATAGCTGGCTAGGATTACTTACAACTTTACTGGAGACTAAGGGGTTTGCTGGCATTTATTTCATGTCTTTTGGGGTGAAGTGGTTAAAATGTTATGTATCTTGGCATAACCCAACAGTGATCATCTATTGGGGTATCAATATGGTCTCAGTGAATTACAGATTGCCAACTTCCATTATTTATATTTTGCCATTATAAACAAAATGCCCAAAGATAAGATATTCTTAATGGATTTTTATTTTTACTTAAAGGAAAGAGAATAGTTATTGAGCATTTAACCTTTATACAGTGTTCTTGCCTGGAGAATCCCAGGGACGGGGGAGCCTGGTGGGCTGCCGTCTGTGGGGTCGCACAGAGTCGGACACGACTGAAACGACTTAGCAGCAGCAAACTTTATAAAGGGAAGGGGGGTTCAGGATGGGGAACACGTGTATACCTGTGGCAGACTCATGTTGATGTATGGCAAAACAAATACAATATTGTAAAGTAATTAACCTCCAATTAAAATAAATAAATTTATATTAAAAAATAAACTTTATAAAGAACTGAGGATTAGACTAACCCTTAAAATTTTATCATTAGAAATTATGCTATTTATTTACAAGTGCTGAGATTACTTTCTAAAGTTTACTACAAATGGAAAGTAAAAAATTATTTAATAAGGGTATATTTTAATACAATGAAACTTACATGATATGTATTAGCCATGTCTTTTTGACTAATATTTTTCCAAGAGTACAAAGATAGAAAGGAGGAAAATATGGAATTTTGATGAAAAGGAATGATTTTTAAGAATGATGTGCTAGCAGCCTATTATACAGAGTGAAATGTTTGAAATAGAAAAACAAATATCATATACTAATGCATATATATGGAATCTAGAAAGATGGTACTGATGAACTTATTGGCAGAGGAGCAATGGAGACAAAGATATAGAAAACAGATGTGTGGACACAGGGTCGGAAGGTGATGGTGGGACGAATGGAGAGAGGAGCATGGAAACATAAACACTACCGTATGTAAAATAGACAGTCAGTGGGAATTTGCTGTATCGATGCAGGGAGCTCAAACTGGTGCTCGGTGACAACCTAGAGGGATAGGATGGGATAGGAGGTGGGAGGGAGGTTCAAATGGGAGGGCTGATTCATGTTGATGCATGTCAGAAACCAACACAAATAAAAATGTTTTTTAAAATAGCTGAATAAAGGAGAGGAAAGAGAAGTGGTCTTCAACATAAAAAAAAACCAACAACAAATGATGTGCTAGCAGGTCTAAACTGGCTCCCTCTCATATGTACATATTTTTACATAGTTTGTGCGGCATTTGTACTTGTGTTTTAAAATTTCGTTCTGCATCTGTGCTCTGCATGTACACAGACCCCTGAAATGATGTATACAAACTCAGAATGAAGCATCTGGAAGCCCTGATAAGCTGTTAACTTGACACTATTCTTAGAACCCAGAAACTCTCAAATGAATTTTCATTTCAGAAGAATAAGCTTGTTGCTTCTGAATTATGCATTCATCCCTGGATTTCCCTTATTTATGGTCCCTGGTAATGCCATGGCTGAAGACTCTGTGTCCTCTTTTCAAGGACTTGATATGCAATTCAGGTGCCTGAGATTATCATGAGCATAAAATAAACCTCAGGTAGTTACTGCGAGGGTTGTTAGCATTTTACTAGGACAACTGACGATGAGGAACAGTCAGCCTAAAGGACTGAAGGGCATGGAGTTATTTTTAAACACCACATGCTTTCATGAAAGGTGGTCTGAGATCATGGACAGGGGTGGCACGCCTGTTAGAGCGGCCGCATCTCCCAGGTTTATTGAAGCTTCAGTCAGTGTTCTCCCGGTCCTCCTGCTGGAGGGCAATGTCCTGGTGGGTTCACTAGACAGTCTCCATCGTCTCTTCCTGGAGTCTTGTTGATGAGGCTGTCATACAGCTGGTAAATGCTGCCTTTGCCTTGGCCATCAGGCTGGAGTTATCATTGCTCATCAGGTAGCATGGTACCCGTGCGTACCACGGAGTTAGCATGCTGTTGATGCTCGTGGATGGATGGGGGCTCGTGGGGAATCCTGTCTCTACAGTTTGGGATGAAGTCACACACATACTTTGCCTAAAGTGAGCTGTGTCCCTTTTCTCTGGACCATGGCTAGAATTCTGGATAGCTTGCTGGCCTTTAGTGATGTATCTTCCCTGCGTGCATGCATGATCAGTCACTCCAGTTGTGTCCAATTCTTTGTAACCTATGACTGTAGCCTTCCAGGTTCCTCCGTCTATGGGATTCCCCAGGCAAGAATACTGGAGTGAGTTGTCATTTCCTTCTCCAGGAGATCTTCCTGACCCAGGGATCAAATCGTGTCTCCTGCATTGCAGGTGGATTCTTTACCCACTGACCCACCTGGGAAGCCTGTATCTTCCCTACAAGAGAGCAATCTCAGAAAGCCCATTATAGGGTAAGCCTCTCTCTTAGTGGGAGAGACCAGAAAGAATGAAGACCTGGGCTGGAGTCATGGCCTGGGTCATCCTTGCCCCACATTTCATGGATTATTTCAGCATTTCCTGTATGAACACAGAAAATCTGGAATCTGAGATCTCATGCCAAATCTGCATTCACTCTGGGACTGTATGAAAGGCATTTCTTTGACCCAAGAACTACTTTTCTGTAACCCATTGAAGCAGCACCATGATGGGTCTTACACAGACAAGAATATCAAATTCTCTGGGGGTAGAGTGGCTTTGATAGCTGGAGGGATGTAGAGTGTTTATTAGTGTTTTATGAATAGTATCACCTTACTTTCTTGATTTCCTTCTCTTTTCCAAGTGGAGGAGCTCCTTATTTTATTTTCCAAAGAGTTATAATTCATAAGTGTAATCTTTACATTATTGTTTTTACTCAGCAGGTATTAATATCTGACGGCTCAGTGGTAAAAACCATGCAGGAGACATGGGTTTGATCTCTGGGTCGGGAAATGGCAACCCACTCCAGTATTCTTGCCTGGACAGAGGAGCCTGGTGGGCTATAGTCCATGGGGTCGCAAAAGAGTCAGATACTAAACAACATTAATATGGATTAATGTCTTTTTATTTTGTGGAACCCTATTGGCCACCTCATGCGAAGAGTTGACTCATCGGAAAAGACTGACGCTGGGAGGGATTGGGGGCAGGAGGAGAAGGGGACGACAGAGGATGAGATGGCTGGATGGCATCACTGACTCGATGGACGTGAATCTGAGTGAACTCCGGGAGTTGGTGATGGACAGGGAGGCCTGGTGTGCTACGATTCATGGGGTCGCAGAGTCAGACACGACTGAGCAACTGAACTGAAGTGCTTTTGAAACATAAGCATTTTGGAAATAGTCCTTTATTTGTGAGGAAACAGAACCGTCCAAGTGACAACTTAGTTCTTTATTCCATGTCCATTTATTCATTTAGCAAAAGTGTTCACCGCTTGCTTGCAATGTACCCAGTGAGGCACTGTGGGGAGACAGATGACTAGCAGCGGCTTTGGCATGATATTCACAAGGTAGAAAGAAGAGTGTTTATTACAGAGATACAAGCAAGTACTGACGAGCTAGCTCTGTGACGCTCCTGAATTTTTGTTTGGCCTTTCTTTTTCTCCACATGTGTGCTAGGAAAAACAAAGAAGAATACCATAGAGCCTTGGTCAAGCCCAAATAGTTTCATAATAATTGCTTCCCAGGTTAACTATTAAACTATGAGGCAGTATGGTTTTCACTCCAAATTTTGAATTCATGCAGTATTAGGATGAATAGTTAGGTACTTCTAACTTTTAAAACTAATATTTAGAATTTGAACATTTTCTCCCAAGAAAATAGAACTTCATACACTACTGCTGATTTTTTCCATCACTAGAAAGATCCAAGATTCATCAGTCAGGGAGAAGGCAGTTCACTTTCAATTAAAAAAAAATAGCAAAAATACTGCAATAAAATGAATGAAAATATGAAACCATCTGTATCTCCAGTGATAATGCCAATGCAGTGTATACTGTAAACAATACAATTTGTTCAAGTCCACTTGAAAGGAAAGTGGTTTAGTGTGCATATATAAAATAGGAAAAGAAATCCTTTCTTTATTCACAGATCTCATATGCAACACATACCGCCATATATGCACAGATGTTACATATATGTGTATATATATCTCTGAACACTCTTGTGGCCCCCACAGGAAATGAACACAGGTCATCACCAAACACAACCAGTGTTTGAACTGTCACCTTTGTCTGTCACTTAAAAGACAGCTCAGGTCTTTATCTCTGGTCCTTGGAACAATGCCATACTCACCTCCTGTCTGTCCATCCTTTCTAGTATTTGCACTGTTATCAGAATATTTTTCTTATGACATGACTCAAGTCACATTTTCTTCCTCAAAATTTCCCAAAGCTGCAAACCTATAGAATGCAGGCCCATAAACTCCACAGAAACACAGGAACCAGTTTTCCAACTCTTGTCTCTAATACAGTCTGAAAAATGCCCCTCCCTTTTATTCTTTTCCATCAGGTTTATTACTGGACATTGAATATGGTTCCCTGCACTGTGTAGCCCTCTCCCCTTTCTATTGCCATCTTCCCCGTCCTGGAAACACCGGGTCACGGACAGACCCGGTTCCGAAGCTCTGCCGCAGCCATTTAACTGTGCACCACGTATCTGGCACTCGATAGTAAACGCAGCACTTGCGTAAATCCATTTTTTCCCTCCCTGAATGAGTCGGTGAGCTCCCAGAAAGGTGACTAGGAGTATTTGGAGAAGCCCTTTAACATTTTAATAAATGTGCCTTGGTTACTTGGCTAGGGCTGTGATATTGCGAGACAAATAGGAATAATTTCTTTAGCCTGCAAACCACTCCCCCCCCCCGCCCCAACCCCGCCATTTCAGTGGGAAGCGTTATCAATTATGACTTCCCATTAGGCCCGGAAGACCACCTGTATCTGCAGCTTTAGGTCGGGGATGGGGAGACGGTGGGGAGCAAGAGGCTGCCTGAAAAACAGGAAACCTCCCTCAACCTCTAATTCAGGTCTTCTCCATTAACTTAGTCTTTCTGGGACACCTACCCGATGCAAAACGCCGCCAATTTGATTTTTTTTTTTTTCCTTTCAAAAAGGTGGGGGGACCTGCAGTCCCCAAGCCGGTAAATAACTCACCTGAAGGTCAGGTACGCCCTCCCCCCACTCTCCCGGGGGTGTCTGGGAGGGGTGGGGGTGCGGGGCGGATAGAGAGCCCGGCAGTGATCGCAGTAGAAACCCGGAGGCTCAGGCGATTGGCAGCGGTCTGGGAGGCGTCCTCCTCAGCCCGACCCTGCGCCGGGATGGAGAAGGCGGAGGCTGCGGCACGACGGCCCTGAAGTCCCCCGCGCCCCCTCCCCAGCGGCCGAGCCGGGCCGGGCGCGTCCCTGGGCGTGTGCCCCGCCGCAGCCCGCGGAGCCTCCCGAGTCTCCTGCCAGGGGGGCGGGGAGCGCGGCGAGCGCCCGCGTCTGCGGCTGCCTCCCGACGCCCGAGCCTCCGCGCCGCGCCGCGCCGAGGACGCGCGCCCCAGCCGGTCCCCCCGCCGCCGCCGCCCCGCGCCCGGGCCCCCTGGCCCAGCCCAGGTAACTTTTCTGCCTGCGGGGCCGCGGGGTCCGAGGGAGGTGCAGGGTCGCCGGGGGCGCAGGGCTGGCCGGAGGCCGGGGACAGGCGCGTGGCTGCAGCGCCGCTCAGCCGCGCGAATCGCGGGAGCCGGGCACCCTCCCCGCCCGGCCCGCCGGGACCCCCGCGGGGACCCCCTCCCAATAGCCTGGCCGCGCCGGGGGACGTGCCCACTTCGCCCGCCCTGCGCTGCAGCATCGCGGGGCGGGCGCGCGGCCCGAGCCCTGGCCTCCGGCCCGGGGGGCCTCCCCCGGAGCCCCGGCCGAGAGGGGCGGCTGGCCCCTGCTCCGTCAGTTTCCGAGCCCTCCCCCCGTCCCGGGCGCCATGTTTTGAGTTACCCCTCCGGGTGGGGTGGGGGCGGGGGCGACACTGCGGCGCCGCCCGGGGCGCGGGGAACACTGCGCGCGGCGGCGGAGG
Source organism: Oryx dammah (assembly GCF_014754425.2). NCBI lineage: Eukaryota > Metazoa > Chordata > Mammalia > Artiodactyla > Bovidae > Oryx > Oryx dammah. The sequence goes on from NW_024070206.1 coordinate 22,749,200, forward strand.
GTCTGCGCGGGGGTCGGCAGGCGCGGGGCCGGTAAGGTGCGCTCGCACAAAAGCATCTGCGCTCCAAGCGGCCGCCGCTTTTATGTAACTTGTCCGCTTCGCCGAAGTGGGGCGGGCGGCGGCCCCCGGACGGCGGCGGAGGCTGCAGCGGCGTGGCCGGGGAGGGGGAGGAGGCAGCGTCCTCCTAACGGGGTGCGCAGCTGGGGTAGGGGGTGCTCGGGCACCTGCGGGGCCGGGGACCCGGGGGCGGCGCAGCTCACCTGGCGCCTGTGAGGCTGCGCTGCCCCGGGAGGCGTGTGCGCGGGCGGCGCTGCGGCGGCTGGGGGCGGGGAGGCCGGGGCGCGGGGCTCGAGACCCCGGGAGTTGGGATCTCCGCCAGTTCCAGGCGAGTGTTTCCCGGCTCCTGCCGCGGGGGCCCCCGCTGTCTGGCTGGGGTCTCCCCTCTTCTCTCGCCCTCCTTCCCCTCTCCCCCCTCCCCCCCCCGGCAAGTTCACGGCTTCTGCAATGCGGTGGGTGTGGTTACCTATTCTATTGCCCCTGTGGTCCTTCGCCGCGGGAGCGGTCTCTCCTCGGTTTCCAGATTTCCGGATCCCAAGTTGTCTAGGGTTTTTTTTTCTCCTTCAGTCTCAGCCCAGGGTTAAAGTTGAGATGGTTGCAGAACACAGAGAAAGATAAAGAGAACATGTGTTGTTAATTACGCCTGGAGGCTGGCCTGAGAAATCCTGAGAGGGCCAGGCAGCCCTGACACGCGTCGCTTGCATTTCGTGTTTAACTTGGTGTTTCAGCTTTTTTTTTTTAACCTCAGTCTGGCGGAATTGTCCATTTTAGGGTCTCTGGGGCGGCCAGGTGTGCGTTGGAGTTTATCCTGGTAGCAATAACTTTCCTAGTAGAAGAACCATCAGATCAGACCAAGCACTAAAAACAGTCTTTTTGAATTTTACACTGATTTTTAATGTCTCAAACAAAAATGGTAAACCTCCATTTATGATCTGGGAACCCTAGACGCAGTAATTATACAGCAAATTGAGCAGAAAAGCCCTATTAAGGAAAAAGAGCGCATCGAGTTTGAGTAAACTCTGGGGAATGGGAGGTGATTCGTATCTTGGATCAAACAGCGTTTTTTAAAAATGCACATTAATTTTGGTATCAGACTTTCAAAACTTTAGTTGGAGTAACAAAGTCATTTCGAGAGGAAATAAATTCCATATTGAGAAGCCTGACTTTAATTTGTTAATTTCAGAAGGCATTGATGAAAATAAAATAGCTGAATACTAAATAGTCTCATTTGCATTATGATTTTTTAGTGGTTTAGGAAAGCAACATACCAGATGCACCAGTTACTGCAGTTTATCGAGCTAATACACTTTAGGCAAATAATTTTGGCAGCGCAGAATGTGTTTTCTGAATGATTTCTCAGTAGCGGGAAGAGTGACCGCTTTATTTAATGTGTAAACCCCTTGGAGCTGAAGGATTGAGAAGATGGAGGTCAAAGGTCAGTATCTCAGAGAGCTGTTTACATTTCATTTTTAAGTCATGTCTTCTGTACCAATGCTATTTAGGTTAAAAGCAGGTTTTGTCAATTCTTGTACAGTGCTTGGACTTGGGCCAACTTTGAATTGTGTTGAAATAGGAGACCTGGGATTTTTTTTTTTTTTTTTTTTACTTGATCAGACTCTCTCTTGTCCATACCTTGGTCTTGAAACATTGGTCAAATGCATTAAGGGGCTGCCGAAGGAGAAGGGAGGCAACTGTTAATGGACCAAGAGATGTTATGATGTCAGTATTTTGTGAATCCTTCCTTGATTTACAGTTTGTTGGATTATTATGGCAGGGACATACTTTCCAGGGTATTGAAGTTGGTGATTTTTTGAAAAGAAAAAAAAAAAAGCCTTAAAATTCACAAAATAGAATTCATGTCCTCTCCAGTAAAAGAGAACTCCAAGAGTGAGCTGAAAAATAAAGACATGTTTCTTTTTCTTGAGAATTTGACTCTCATGGAGAGAGATTACTTAAGTCCTGGAGTTCCTTGGTCATCTTTCCTCCCCAGCCTCTTCTAAGGATCCAACCATTGTTTTCCTGTGAATGTCAGCTTTATCGTGAAATAGAGACTTACTATGGAAAACTATGACTCGGGTTTATCTCTGGCACCGCTTCCTTTAGAGAGATCTCTGATGGTATCACTGCAGCATCTCATTCTTTCGGAAGGCTGCACAGCTGCTAGCTTGTTGAGAATTCGGCAGGCACTCCTGGAGAGCTCTGCTCTCATTTGATTCCTCTTGGCTGCAGAGAATTGTGTGCTCAGAAGCAGGGACTGGAGCCATGAAGTCACTGCCCTGCCCTGTCTGGTGTTGTGACATCACTATGGCTCAAAGGAAACAAGGGTGGGGCAAGCAACACCAGACGGTCTGAAGCATCTGCCGGCGTTAACTTTGCCTGATCCATGAATGAGGCTCTCCTTTCTCAACTTGAACTGCACCATAAGGTATCATTTGAAGCATGAGATATGGATGCCAGCCTGCATGGGAAAGTGTGTTTCCGAGATTAAGGAAGCAGAGGGTTTGTGTGTGTGTGTGTGCAGTAGTAGAAATGATTGACTCTTCCTCCTATTAAGGAAAATATTGTTAGTTTTTTAGGAGGGCCATTGAAAAATCATACTTAATTAACGAGTATATATCAATGCAGAGAATAGAGTCAGTATATTTCTTACTCTTTTTGTACCTAAGTAGCATTCTTGCTAAATTCTTGGTGTAGGTGATTAGTCTTGTCTTTCAAAAGTGTGTGGTGTGGTATCTGTTGAGACACAGTCTCTTTCTGGGTAGACGGTGTTCTATCTGATGTATTTTCCAGTGATGTGTTTGCAATTGGAAATTAGAAAAAAAATGGGGAAAAGAAAGCAAGAGGTTTCACAAGTGTAGAAGATAACCTGCAGTGATTTGGGGTCATTGACTTCTATGTAAGTTTTTGGTTTATGTGTAGACGATTTTATAATTTAGCACTTTTGAATTTTCTGAACTGAGCATTCTAGTGCAGAGATGACCCCAGACAGGCCGCACCCGAATTTGTAATAAATCAGTTTCCTGTTGTGATTCCTGACTTGAATGTGATGCGAGCATAAAGGAGACCCACAGAACAGCTGCAGCCTGGGGTCTTCTTGCCACCTCTTCAGTAAGATGACTGACCTTTTCTCACGGGAGAATATTATGTATGTGGGACCTGTGAGCAGTTCTCATTTAACCATGTCACTGTCCAGAACACATTGCCAACGCAAAAGGGAAGGAAAACCAAAAAAAAAAAAAAAAAAGGAAGGATAGGCCAAATAGAGAAGTTGAAATTAAGTACCAGAACTGCAGCTCAATTCGTTGAAACGTCTTTGGTGTTGCATTTTTAGACTTAACCATGATTGGCTAAATTGCACACTTCACAGTTGTAAGCTTCTATTAGCGCCAAACCCCTAATTCTTTGGTAATTTGCAGTACAGAGGAAAAAGCTGACAACTTAATTTTTAGATGGCTGACATTTTGATGCACTGTTCTTATAACCCTTCCTTACAGACTTGAAAAAAGAAAAGAAAAAGCAGAAAGGTTTGTATTCAATCTAGAGAACAGTTGGGATACTTCCTCTGCCTCATGCGCTGTTTTTTTCTCTCCACTTAAACTGAATGAGTGCCTGTTGTTTGAAGGGACTAATTTTCCTTTTGCTTGGAGTTTCATTCCCAGACCAGCACAGGTCTAAACTCGTAGGGTATTGAGTAAATATTTATGGAATTGGATTAGGAAGTGAGGCCGTATGTGACTTATGCTTCACTATTAAAAAATAGTCGACAAGGCTTAAAAAGCATGGCCACTTCCTTAAAAATGAGAATGTTCAGACTCTTGTATGCAGTTGTTTCTAACCACACGGTCCTCTTCCTAACGAGTTTGCTGCTCTGGCCACAGTTCAGATTAGGTAGGTTCTAGAGGTTTTGTCTGATCCAAGAAGAGAATACTGCAGATACCATGAGAAAAAAGGACGGCTTCTTTGAGAGAAAATGGGCAGGCAGCCTGCTTCCCTTCCTGCCATCTCTAATTGGTGTCATGAGGACATCAGTAGAGCAGATGTACTCAGAAGAAGGGGAGACGGATCAGATGGAGGGAGACAAAAGCTGAATGAGGGCTGGGCCATGATATTGATCTTGATGTTGAACTAAGAAGAGAAAAACTATTTTCTCCTTAAATTTTTTTATTTTAATGTTTTTATTGGAATATAATTGCCCTAAGATGTTGTGTTAGTTTCTGCTGTACAGTGAAATGAATCAGCCATATGCATACACATCCTCTCCTTTTTGAGGGGATATATACATACATATATCCCCTCCCTTTTGAGTATTCCTCCCACCCCACTCCCCCATCCCCACCCTTCTAGGTCATCACAGAGCCCTGAGCTGAGCTTTCTGTGCTTTATAACAGCTTCCCATTAGCCATCTATGTAGATCTCTCTTCTTTGGTCATTTTTTTATATATGTTGTATTTACATTCTCCAGTAATGACTTTCTCTGTGTTTTAGTCAAGCCCCACATTTCATCCTTTCTCTAAAACAAACCTTTTTTTTTTTTTTTCACATTTGCACATCTCTGAAATTGGGATATGTCTTACAGTTGCTCTCAGCCATATGGCAGAAAGAAAACTGGCAACTGAATTCATTGATAAAGACGAAGACATCAAAAATTGGAGATTGAGTGTCAGTTGATTGGAAGGAAATCTTGGAGACATAATGGAGCATGCATAAGAAATAGCGCATCACCCATGAAGAAACATAGGTGGTATTTACTGTGTAAAGGCATAGACCATGGTAACTGAATCAGCATGCAATTAGAGAAAGTTGGATTTTGATCTATAATAGAATTTTTTTGAGTACCTTGGCTAGTTTATTTTGTTTCTCTTTGTGCATGCAGAGAATATGTAATTAGTGTAAAAGAGTTCTCTAAATAACTAGAAAATTAAAATTCCAGCATATAAGTCACCACTTAATTGGCAGAGTGTTATGTATTGTGTTATTTCTTAGAATTAATGGTGTCATGAATTTTATGAAAGAGGGTTTGTCACTTGGCTACGCTAGTTTTAAAAATGCTCTGTGATGTTCAGTGCTTATTCACATGCCCCCTTCTATGTATTTGGTAACTGAGGTGCATCCCTTTGTAGGAAAAATCTATTGAGCGGTCTTCATTTTCAAGTTTGGCTTTTCCATTTGGGTCCTTGGAAGATAGTTGGACTTTGACTAGTCATTGAGAAGACATTCCAGATAGAACACTCTGAAAGTTAGGAGGCCTCAAGGTAACTGGAATGTAGTCTTTACCCTGTGGAGTAATAGGAGATGAGTCTCAGGAGAGAGTGTGTGGCCTTATGGTGCATATGAGACTAAGGAACATTTTGCACTTTGCTAGGTGCTAGGGAGCCATTGAAAGTAGTGGAGTAGGAAAGACAATGTTCATCTGGTGATCAATGTAGGGTGTATTGGAAGAACAGGAGTCTGGAGACAGATGACCTTTTGTTAAAGGAGTAATCCAAAAAATTTCAGAAATTGTATGTAATGCTAGTTCCTCTCAGCGATTGGTATTTTGGCAACTCACGACATATTTTTTGTGATCATATTTAGTTGAAGCTTAATTATTACTTTTGGACTGATTAGGGTGGAAAATGAAATGTTCAGAAGATGTACTGATTTTCATTCCTATTTACCCTTCCAGTTAAAACCTCTCTGTTATTTCAGGTATTAAGAACAATGCATACTCCCGGTAAAATATTTTCTAATAATATTGAAAGACAAGCAGAAGAAACTGCACTGTCTAGAGGCTACTGTTAATAGTTGTGCTCAGTCGCTCAGTCGTGCGCTCCTCTTTGTGGCCTCGTGAACTGTAGCCCGCCTGGCTCCTCTGTCCGTGAAGTTTTTCTGGCAAGAATACTGGAGTGGGTTGACATTTCCTTCTCCAGAATATCTTCCTGACCCAGGGACTGAATCCTCTTCTCTTGTGTCTTCTGCATTGGGAGGCGGATTCTTTACCACTAGGTCCACCTGGATAGTGACTAAAACAACAACAATAACAGTGTGTGTCTTGGAATCTGACAGCCCTGGGATGGGCTCCTAGGCTTGCTGTGTGGTTACTGTGTGACATGGGTCAAGTCTCTTAACTTCTTGAGTCTATTTGATCACTTACAAAATGGCCATAATGTTTAGATCCCGAGGTTGCTGCTGCTGCTGCTAAGTCACTTCAGTCGTGTCTGACTCTGTGCGACCCCAGAGACGGCAGCCCCCCAGGCTCCCCTGTCTCTGGGATTCTCCAGGCAAGAACACTGGAGTGGGTTGCCACTTCCTTCTCCAATGCATGAAAGTGAAAAGTGAAAGTGAAGTCGCTCAGTCGTGTCCTACCCTCAGCAACCCCATGGACTGCAGCCCACCAGGCTCCTCCATCCATGGGATTTTCCAGGCAAGAGTACTGGAGGGGGTGCCATTGCCTTCTCCGAGATCCTGCGGTTATGAGGGTTAAATGATGCAGTACGTGCAAAGCTCTGCACATAGTACCTGGTACATCACAAGTGTCTAGTTAATAGACACAGACTCCTGTTGTTGTTTAGCTGATGAGTCATGTCCGACTCTTTGCAACCCAATGGACTGTAGCCTGCCAGGCTCCTCTGTCCACGGGATTTCCCAGGCAAGAGTACTGGAGTGGGTTGCCATTTCCTTCTCCAGGGGATCTGCCCAACCCAGGGATCAAACCTGAGTCTCCTGCATTGCAGGTGAATTCTTCACCACTGAGCCACCAGGGGAACCCTACTGGCTAGTGTCTTAATAAAGATAATACACTGGAAATAAATAGTCCTAATGATTGTGAGAATGCTTAGCATGGAGGAAAGACCCTTGTCTGGGTTTCTCTATGGCTGATCCATCACTTACCACTTTTGTAGCCCTAGGAAATTAATATAAAATTTAAAAGTAGGATTAAGGGTTAGTTTTCTTATCTGTTAAGTAGGGATGGTAATCATGTAGTGTAGTGGTCTGGAGTATGGAATGAATGTCTAATTGAAAATATGTGACTCTTTAATACATCTTCAGTTGAGGTTAGTTTTCTCTCCTTATGATGAATAATAGAAAAATGGAGTGAAGTCAGTGAAGCAGAGATGCTTCTATGAGAAAACGTGATCTGCTGATCAAAATCAGGCTGAGTACTTGGGGTCTTACAGATATTTTCAAGATATTATGAGATTCTTAACTTTCATATGGGGGCAACAAAACAAGGCATCGATTTAATAGGATCTGAAAATGAATTCATTGACTCAGCAGACATGAATTTGAGCATATTTGGGGAGACAGTGAAGGACAGAGGAGCCTGGTGGGCTATAGTCCATGGGGTCGCAAAGAGTTGGATACAACTGAGTGACTCAACAACAAAAGCAACAGCAAAGAAAAATGAACTCAAGAGGGAGCTTCCAGGGGACTTCCCTGGTGATCCAGTGGCTAAGACTCGGCGTTCCCAGTGTAGGGGCCCGGGTTTGATCCCTACTCAGGGAACTAGATACCACATGCCACAACTAAGAGTTTGCATGCTGCAGCTAAAGCTCCTATATGCTACAGTTAAGACCTGGCACAGCCAAATTTTAAAAAAAAAAAAAAAAAAAAAAAGGGAGCTTCCAGTCCTTGGACCTACAGTTGCGATGCAGCCTAAGGGTCTTCAGAAGCTTGTCTGACACTATGGCCCAGGCTCAGTAGAGACCCAGCAGGTCGCCACTCCCATCAGATGGCCTTTCAGTTCTCACTGTGCCTTCTGCAGGTGCCTTCAGACAGCATCTTGGAGTCACCTCTGCTCTCCTGGATGCTGTATTTCAAGCTGGGGGACCAGCAATACACAAATAGGATTTCAGATTGGGATGAATGTTCTGAAGTAGGACCAGGTCACCGTGTTGATGGGTGTAGAGGACTGCTTCAGATACTGTCACTTGGGGATGGTTAACATTTAGTTAAGTCCTTCCTTCTTGTTTGCACCCTTCCTCTGCAAGTGAGACATCAACCCTTAGGTAGTGATCGGTGCCAGGCAAGAATCACATCTTCCATCAGCTGCATGTCTTTGGGCCTGGTACAACGCCTGGCTGTGGTCCCATGCAGGCTCCTCTGTCCGTGATTTTCTCCAGGCAAGAACAGTGGAGTGGGTTGCCATTCCCTTCTCCAGAGGATCTTCCCAACCCAGGCATTGAGCTCAGGTCTCCTACAGTGCAGGCAGACTGTTAACCTTCTGAGCCACCAGGAAAGCCCAGCTACTGAACACATAGATTTTATACTCACCAAGCCCTCTTTCTTGTACCTTACCTTTCTTGTGATATGATTTTTACCGAGACCATGTATTCTTTTCTCTTAAGTTTGATTTCTTGAACCTTCCCACTCAGATGTGGGCTTAACCATTTATGAAACTAATGGAGCCTATACTTAAGTTTAAATTCAAACTGTATCATCTTTTTCTTAGAGAAGGTTTCCCAAATTTGCTTAAGTGTCAGCGTTTATGAAACCTACACCTGCCTCTGATCTCAATCTGTATTAAATCCCCCCTTTTCTGAATTCTTATTGCAACTGTGGTTCACCCGAACCCAGAACTTTACTGTGTCCCAGTTCATCTTCTCGTGGGTGCACACAAAAGATGTCCAACGACTTGGATTTGTGATTTGACTAAAAAGCTGCTGGACCTCTCAGAGATGTAAATTCTCATGTAGGAGTGTAGAACAACCCTTCCTTGCTGTGGAATCACCTTCATGTTGTTCACTTGCTCAGTTGTGTTTGATTCCTTGTGACCCCATGGACTGCAGCATGCCAGGCTTCCCTGTCCTTCACTGTCTCCCGGAGTTTGCTCAAACTCATGTCCATTGAGTCAGTGATGCCATCCAACCATCTCATCCTCTGTTGCCCCCTTCTGCTTTCTATCTTACCCAGCATCAGGGTCTTTTCCAATGAGTCGGCTCTTCGCATCAGGTGGCCAAAGTGTTGGAGCTTCAGCTTTAGCATCAGTCCTTCCAATGAATATTCAGGGTTGATGTCCTTTAGGATTGACTTGATTGATCTCCTTGCAGTCCAAGGGACTCTCAAGAGTCTTCCCTAGCACCACGATTCGAAAGCATCAGTTCTTCAGCGCTCAACCTTCTTTGTGGTCCAGCTCTCACATCTGTACATGACTACTGGAAAAAGCATAGCTTAGACCAGATCCACCTTTGTCAGCAAAGTAACGTCTCTGCTTTGGTCACCGTCATGAGCCAGTGGTGATTTTCCATTGATCCAATCCAATTTGCACGCTGTAAGATGTAGAATGTGATGATAATCAGTGGGGTTTTTTCAGTGAGTTAGGGTAGCAGACTTTAGTTGAAGGAACATCTTGGATTTCTTCCATGCTTTGTTCCCACTGTCCTGTGCTTTCATTCCTTCTCCTGATGAGGAAATACACCCTGAGGACTTTGCAGTAGCACCGTGCCAGTGTCCGTGACAGAGCAAAAGAAAATACGCAGCAGCCACTTGCTGGGCTCCCCCAGGGCACAGAGCTGCCACTGCCCGTGAAAGGGGCATCAGGCTCCAAGTTCTCCCCAAGAAGCTCACCACCCAGACTTGGGATGTGGTCCTGGCAGAAGGGAGTGAGGTCTAACCTGGACCTGGACAGTGGCCAAGAGTCAGCAAGTGGCGGAGAAGAAGGGAAGCATCTGGTAGGATCCAGAGTGGACTAGAGAGAGGCTGTTTGTGGGGTGACTGACCAGCAGGTACAAAGGCCAAGGGGGAAAGGATGCTTAGTCAGACATGGTACAGGACTAAGGGATGAGACTGGATCCAGGAAGAACACTGGGGAGGTGACGGTGTTGCAGAGGTCCATGGGGTCCTCATGGTCCAGCTTCTGGATCAAGATGGGGACTCATTAAAAAAGGATGCTATTAATGCCTTGGAAGCTGAGGCCCAGGAGAGGATGAGTGAATAGGGTGGGCAGAGGAGGAGGGGGATAGGGGGCAGACACACCTGGAAGCGTGTTTAGAAGGAGCAGTGCTCAGAGCTCCTGGGCACCCAGGAGCACCAAGGCAGTCTTGTGCCTGCAACAGCTTTGGTTCAGCTGCTGTGACATTGGTGCTCCTCACAGGGACTCAGACAGCAGGACCCATCTCCTCTGGGAGCACCTGGTGTTTCTACTTCCTTGCTTTCCTTGGTTTGGAGGATGGAGCGAACTGCTGGAGGTAGAGATCGGGGTGGGGGCGGCAGGAATTGGGGGAGCCCATGCCCCCAGGAATCTTTGCCACATACAGGTGAGGTGTGAATTACACGCCTGTATATGTGAGGTCCTGTTATCCACGGTGTTTTATTTATTTTTTTAAAGAAGTATATTGAGAAGCAAAGGTGACATTGCTAAAAATGCCCGCCTCCTACGTGGATGAGGGGCTGTGTCTAAGGTGATACTGGTGATGGTTTAAAGCATTGAACATAGATTTGCCGTCTTCTATGCAGCCCTTGTCTGTGGACCCTAAAAGGCTCTAATGTGTCGTTTGAGAGCTAGGAAAGTGATGGCAGCTTTTCCAGTCCCTTAATTTGTTTCCTGTCTCCTCGTACCAGAAACGTTTCCACCAGTGGTAAAATATTCTTGATCACAGCAAATTAGAAATACTGGACAGCCTTGTCCATTATGTAGAGATCCATGTCAGGAAGACCCATGGATGGATCTTAACTCAGATCTCAGAGAACGTCGAGATGGGGTGACGATCTCTCTTAGAAATGGTGTGTGATATTTCTGATACCTGAAAAAGTTGAATAATAGATACAGTGACCACCTCTGTATCCCACATCCAGTTTTAAGAGATAAAGCATTATCCCAAATTGCTTACTTTCCTTGTGTTCTCCTCTGCACTTGTACCTGCCTCCCTCCTAGGAGCAGCCATTCTCTGTGGCATCACTAAATTATTTGTGGTGGTGTTCACATTTAAGCAACTTTAAACAGTGTCTTGTACCTGTCCCTCTGCAGCTTTCTTCATCCTGTAGGCTCCATGACTTCCAGGAGCCCAGGGTGTAGTTCTTGGGAGTGAAAACTGATGCTTTAACCAGTGTTCGTGGCTTCCGCACCAGGCCTTGAACAGGATTGTGCTTCCCACCTCAGAACATGGTACAACCCTGTATCTTCATGCTCTGTATCCCTGGATTCAGCCAACCATGGATTGAAAAATACTTTTTCAGAATGTTCTAGAAAGTTCAAAAAAAGCAAAATGTAAATTTGTCCCCAGCAGCTATTTATATAGTACTTGCATTGTACTTACAACTATTTACATAGTATTTCCATTGTGTTAGGTGTTACTGAAAAATATTTTTTAAGAATGTTCCAGAAAATTCCAAAAATCAAAACTTGAATTTGCCCCGAACAACTATTTACATAGCATTTGCATTGTATTTACAACTGTTTACCGAGTATTTCTATTGTGTTAGGTATTATAAGTAATGTGAATGCTCAGTCACTTCAATAGTGTCTGACTCTTTGCGACCCTGTGGATTGTAGGGTCTGCTAGGCTCCTCTGTCCATGGGATTTCCCAGGCAATACTGGAGTGGGTGGCCATTTTCCTCCTCCAGGGATCTTCCTGAACCAGGGAATGAACCTGTGTCTCCTACATTGCAGGCAGATTCTTTACCTGCAGAGCCATCAGGGAATCCTGTAAGTAATGTAGAGATGAAGCAAATACTGTGCCATTTTACAGGCTTCCCAGGTAACTCAGTGGTGAAGACCCACCTGCCAATGCAGGAGATGAGGGTTTGATCCTTGGGTCGGGAAGATCCCCTGGAGGAGGGCATGGCAACCCACTCCAGTATTCTTGCCTGAAGAATTCCATGGACAGAGGAGTCTGGCAGGCTACAGTCCATGAGGTAGCAAGAGTCAGGCATGACTGAGTGACCGGGCGTATGCCATTTTACATAAGAGACTTGAGCTTCTGTGGAGTTTGGTATCCAAGGGTGTCCTGGAATCAATCACCCCTCCCGAAAACAGACACCAAGGGACGAGTGTCCTTGCTGCCCATCAGCCTGGGACATCCTGCCTAAGCAGGTCTACACAGCTGCCTCTGCACCTGTGCCCCATCACCTCTCACCCCACCCAGCACTGACTCCCTGCTCTGCCTCCCTTTTCTTCATATGAGTAGCTGTGTTACTTGTTTGGGTCTGCTGTGTGCCTCCCCCAACCAGAGCATCTGCTTCATCTGTTCTAGGACTTAACATCTCTTCTGTTCACCATGGACCCCAGCTTTGAGAACAGTGCTGCTCAGTACCCAGCTAACTGAAGGAGTCTTTCAAGATACGGTGTGATAGGAATTTGCCACGTTTTTATTGTGGACATTTTAGTTGTGGTGGTTTGTCTATTATGAATAAATCTACATTGTACATACGTGCAGAATTCTTTTCTTTTTTTTAGAAAACAAACACATTTCATTATCAATCCAAAAATAAAAGAAGATGTGAGCTTACGAAGGAGAATTTTTTATTGATCCATCTTTAACCTTTGATTTAGTGGATACGGTTGTGTTCAGAGTGATTTAATGTTGAATTGTAAATATAGCTTCAGTAAGTGAGGCCCCCTGATGGGAAAAGCTGGCCTGTGTGGCCCAAGGGATCTTGCCAAGAGGTGAAGGAGCTGGTGTGTGTGCACCAGGTCGAGACCATCCTGCTCTGAGCTGTGAGTTCAGCCATGCTTCCCAGGGCGACAGTTGGGTTCCAGTCATTTTCAATTAATTTGGACTTGAGTTCTTTATGCTCATTAGAGTATCGTAATTTTCCCCCTCCTCAAGAATTAGCACTTCCACAATCATCTGTACCGTCTCAGACATGCCATCTGGCCTGCCCCCTTCTTTCCCTTCCATTATTAGCACAGTCGAAGGTAAACACGTTTTTTTTTTCCCTCTTCCTTACCGATGAATATTCCATTTTCTTGTAATTTGGAAGATAATTCATACACCACTCATTTTCACTCTTTGTATTCAGTGCTGGAAAATCAAAGTGTGCTTGATTTCCTGGGCTCTTTAATGAAGCATCAAGTCAATAGTGAGGTTTTATTTATTTATTTATTTTATTTTACTTAACAATACTGTATTGGTACTGTATTGGTTTTGCCATACATTGACATAAATCCACCATGGGTATACATGAGTTCCCAATCCTGAACCCCCCTCCCACCTCCCTCCCCATATAATCTCTCTGGGTCATCCCAGTGCACCAGCCCCAAGCATCCTGTATCCTATATAGAACCTAGACTGGCGATCCGTTTCTTACATGATAGTATACATGTCTCAGTGCCATTCTCCTAAATCATCCCACCCTCTCCCTCTGATAGTGAGGTTTTGATTAGATGTGCATTCTAATTAAAAACAAATGATAAATTTCCACTTGGATTGCCATAGAAAATGATTCCAACATATAAGGATAGATAGTCATGGTATCCTATCAGCAAAATCATTTATAACTTGGTTTTGAAGAATTTCTTATCCAAAAGAAAGCTTTCATGACTGCCCTTTTCTCTGCTTCTTTTATTGACAGTATTTTTCTCTGAATCTGTGTATCATGTCTAGTCTTGCGGAGGGTGGAGACCTGGAATTTCTCTATCCAGGTATTCCAGAAATGTTGGTGAAATGGAATGGTCTCCCTCCATTGGGAAATTTGTTTTCCGTTATGTTCCTTTCTTCTTGATGCCAGCAATGACATGTTCTTGGATGAGCCTTTGAGTTCAGGATGGTGAGTTGAGTGTGCCTGGTTGATAAAGGGGAGCTGACTGAGTGGTAAAGCAGATCAGTTCTGTCGCTCAGTCGTGTCCAACTCTTTGTGACCCCATGAACTGCAGCACGCCAGGACTCCCTGTCCATCACCAACTCCCAGAGTCCACCCAAACCCATGTCCATCGAGTTGGTGATGCCGTCCAGCCATCTCATCCTCTGTCGTCCCCTTCTCCTCCTGCCCTCAATCTTTCCCAGCATCAGGGTCTTTTCAGATGAGTCAGCTTTTTGCATCAGGTGGCCAAAGTATTGGAGTTTCAGCTTCAGCATCAGTCCTACCAATGAACACCCAGGACTCATCTCCTTTAGGATGGACTGGTTGTATCTCCTTGTAGTCCAAGGGACTCTCAAGAGTCTTGTCCAACACCACAGTTCAAAAGCATCATTCTTCGGTGCTAAGCTTTCTTTATAGTCCAACTCTCACATCCATACATGACCACTGGAAAAAACAAAGCCTTGACTAGACGGACCTTTGTTGGCAAAGTAATGTCTCTGCTTTTGAATATGCTATCTAGGTTGGTCATAACTTTCCTTCTGAAGAGTAAGCGTCTTTTAATTTCATGGCCGCAATCACCATCTGCAGTGATTTTGGAGCCCAGAAGGATAAAGTCAGCCACTGTTTCCACTGTTTCCCCATCTATTTCCCATGAAGTGATGGGACCAGATGCCATGATCTTCGTTTTCTGCATGTTGAGCTTTAGGCCAGCTTTTTCACTCTCCTCTTTCACTTTCATCAAGAGGCTCTTTAGTTCTTCACTTTCTGCCATAAGGGTGGAGTCATCTGCATATCTGAGGTTATTGATATTTCTCCTGGCAATCTTGATTCCAGCTGTGCTTCTTCCAGCCCAGTGTTTCTCGTGATGTACTCTGCATATAAGTTAAATAAGCAGGGTGACAATATACAGCCTTGACGTACTCCTTTTCCTATTTGGAACCAGTCTGTTGTTCCATGTCCAGTTGTAACTGTTGCTTCCTGACCTGCATACAGGTTTCTCAAAAGGCAGGAGAGGTGGTCTGGTATTCCCATCTCTTTCAGAATTTTCCACAGTTTATTGTGATCCACACAGTCAAAGGCTTTGGTATAGTCAGTAAAGCAGAAATAGATGTTTTTCTGGATAGCAGCTTAGATATTCTCTGATGACCGCTGGCATGGCTAGCTTGCACCCCCTGCCCCCATCAGCCCCCATTGTCATTCCTCCTGACGTACATCCATGCATGACCACACGATAGTTCTCAGCAGGACGCGCGCCCTGCCTCTGGCTTCTCTGGTTTTAGGCGGTCTGATAACAGCCATTACTCAATTTGAAGCCATCATTTCTCAGCATAGGCAGTCTGGATTCTGTCTCAGACCCAGATTAGCAAGTTGGATGCTCTGAAACTGCTTTAAAGGGTTTGTTAATCATTGTTATGGCTTTATAAAAGTGAAATGGAATTACCTGATAGACCAGTCTTGCTTCTTGGCATTCTTTTATCTGATACTGGAAAGAGGATGATGTTGAAGTCCATTCAGTAGAAACAGCACCACCACAGTCCTCAGAAGTGTCAAATGTGCATTGACTGTTTCTCCTATGGAAGGAATCTTCTTGGGAGATGTCCTGAGGACAGTGTGGTGATTTAAATGCATTTGTTTCGTTTAGGGTCTGTGATTCTGTGGCACTTGCTGCTGCGGTTGTTCAGTCGCTTAGTCGTGTCTGACTCTTTGCAACCCCATGGACCACAGCACACTAGGCTTCCCTGACCTTCACTGTCCCCAGAATTTGCTCAAACTCACGTCTGTTGAGTTGGTGATGCCATCCATCCATCTCAACTTCTGTCGTCCCCTTCTCCTCTTGCCCTCTATCTTTCCCAGTATCAGAGTCTTTTCTTCCAGTGAGTCGGCTCTTTGCATCAGCTCACCGAAGTATTGGAGTTTCAGCTTTAGCATCAGTCCTTCCAGTGAATATTCAGGGTTGATTTCCTTTAGGATTCACTGGTTTGATCTTGCTGTTTTAACCTATTTATCATTAATTGGATTTCACATGACCAGTTTTTAGATATTTCCTTTTTAAAGAGCACTTTGATCGTGGAAACATTGGGTTTGAATTCCTGAAAGATACTGTACGTGGAAGAACAATTTTATTATTTGTCTTATTTGATGGGCAGTGACCTTGATAACAAAATAATACTCTGATGGAAAATGAATTATTATACTTGGGCCTTTTCTAACCATAACAGTTTAACTCCTGGGAGGTGCGTAACCACTCTGACCTGGCTCCATCCTTGCCCTTGTGAGGCAAGCAATTTAGCTTGATTGTCTTCCGTGATTAATGCTCTGTGACTCAGAAACATATCCAACTTTTTCAGCTCAGAAATAAATCTGCTGACCTAGTTTATTTGGCCTCGATTGCTCACTCCTTGATTTGAAGCATCTTTCTTTAGGGGGCATCTCTGGTTTGACACATTTGAAATGTCATTGGTTACTACCTGTTGTTAGTGTGTCGGGACACCCAGCAGGAAGTAGGAAGTGCAGCTGAAGAGCAGGGACAGGAAGGACCTTAACTTACCGCAAAAGATGAAGCAATCTCATTCCTGAGCTGTGTTTGAGGCTTTCATCCCTGAGGACACTGTAGGTTGGGCTATGCTCATTTATAACACTTGGGGAGCACAGTGAAGGGGGTGAAACACTCCCTCCCGGTGTTTCCCTGAGGCCCAAAGAGCAAAGCTGGGGGATAACTAACCATGGGAGGAAGGGACCAGGTATGCTCAGCTGAATCCCCCTCAGTGCAGGGGAAGGAGGGTGAGTCCTTTCTACGGAAAAACAAAGACCATCCTCTGTGTCGGATGGACCTCATGGTTGAAGCTAGGACGATCCCACGGTCAAGTGCAGCAGTGGTCCTGCAGAAACTCAGCGAGGAGACACCTGCGGAGGCTTCCTCCAATGTGGGATGTCCCCAGTGCTCTGCAGAGCCTCCTTGGGACCTTGAGCAGGGGAGACACAGCTGGTGGCTTCAGTACCTTCTCTTGACAAAGCCGGGCAGAGGCCCCACCCTCTGCTCTTAAACATACAGGGCATTGGATTTGTTGTCTCACAGTTCTTGGTTGTAAATGCTAAGTGACTCTTTTGCCTGAGAATTTTTGAAAAGGAAGAACATGGGAAACAGCCTGACGTATCAGGAGTCCCTGAGATGTAGGGTGGGTAGGAGAACAGGGCTGAAGAGGAAACGCTTTCTTCCTCTGCAGTTTCCCCTTTACTGGGAGTTCCGGGCTGTGTCACCATCTTCCCAGAGGCATCCCACAGTCATCTACCTCTGCAGCTGCAGACGGGCCACACTGTCACGTGGACAGGCTTTTCTAGCAATGTGCTGTGTGCTTTCACCAAAAAAACAAAAACAACTGTTGAGGGTTTGTTGTTGTTTCTGCCCTGTTTTCCTCTCTCAAAGCCTAGCGTGAGTTGTTCTCCCTGCAATTTTCCTCTCTGATCAACCCTATAATTTTATTGTAATAATTCTCCACGGGCTGTCACTTAACACACATCCAAGCAAACACGTCGCCTGCTTGGTTGCCCAGCAAATGGGCTCAGACCCGTGCGCTTCCTCTTACTCGTGTCAGCTTTTGAGATATTTGTACCAAAAGGAAAAGCTCAACTCTTTTCATTTTAATCCTCATTTTTTATCTGCAAATGCGTGTCCATGTAGAAGGGTGTGTGTTTGTATTCTTTCTGAGTAGCGAAAGAATGTTGTTGTTTAGTCTCCAAGTCGTATCTGACTCTTCTCAGCCCCGTGGACTGCAGCACGCCAAGCTTCCTAGCCCCTCACCATCTCTCAGAATTTGCCCCGGTTCACGTCCAGTGAATCGGTGATGCCATCCAACGATCTCAGCTTCCTTCGCCCTCTTCTCTTGCCCTCAATCTTTTCCAGCATCATCAAGGTCTTTTCCAATGAGTCGACTTTTCAAATCAAGTGACCAAAGTATTGGAAGTTCAGCTTCAGCATCCGTCCTGCCAATGAATATTCAGGGTTGATTGCCTTAAGGATTCACTGGCTTGATTTCCTTGTTGTTTTAACCTGTTTTATCATTAATTGGATTTCACATGACCAGTTTTTAAATATTTCCTTCTTAAAGAACATTTTAATCATGGAAACATTGAGTTCGAATTCCTGGAAGATATTGTAAGTAAAAATATTGAAGCTTCAGCATCAGTCCTTCCAGTGAATATTCAGGATTGATTTCCTTTAGTGAAACAATGGAGAGACCCTAAAAGGTCCTTTCAGAGGGGACTAATTACATAAATGCTCACTCTCCTAGGCTGGGGTAACAGGCAGTATCAAATACAAAATCGTTTTCTCCACCTAATAAGGAAGCTGTTAAGCGATAGTATTCAAAACATGTTGCTTATTCGTTACTTCATTCAACAAAGATTTACCAAGTGCCTGTCATTGACTGCCAGGTGTTTTTCTGGGACCCAAAGAGAGAAATAGAAACAAGCCAAGAAAAAAAATCCTTGGTGTCCTGCAAGTTATATTCTAGAGGTGAGAAGTAGAAAATAAACCATAAATTTGTTGGTGTTCAGTTGCTCAGTCTTGTCCGGCTCTTTGTGACCCCATAGACTGCCGCCTGCCAGTCTTCCCTGTCCTTCACTGTCTCCTGGAGTTTGTGCAAACTCACGGTGATTGAGTCAGTGATGCTACTTATCCATCTCATCCTCTGCCACCCCCTTCTTCTTTTGCCTTCAGTCTTTCCCGGCATTAGGGTCTTTTCCGCCAAGTCAGCTCTTCTCACCAGGTTGCCAAACTATTGGCGCTTCAGCATCAGTCCTTCCAATGAATATTCATGGTTGATTTCCTTTAGGATTGACTCGCTTGGTCTCCTTGCTGTCCAAGGGACTCTCAAGAGTCTTCTCCAGCACGACAGTTTGAAAGCTTCAGTTCTTCAGTGCTAAGCTTTCTTTCTGATCCAACTCTCACATCTGTGTATTACTACTGGAAAAACCATAGCTTTGACTATATGGACCTTTGTTGGCAAAGTGATGTCTCTCCTTTTTAATATGCTGTCTAGCTTTGTCATAGCTTTTCCCCCAAGGAGCAAGTGTCTTTTAATTTCATGGCTGCAGTCACTGACCGCAATGATTTGGGAGCCCAAGAAAATAAAATCTGTCACCGTTACCATTTTTTCCTCTTCTGTTTGCCATGGATGCTGTAAATTACAATAATGTAGGATATTCACGGTCTGATGAGTGTTATGGACATAACAGGAGAGGAGGCGGGGAGCGGGGGTGGACCGGCAGTTTTGAGAGCATGTAGCACTCTGGGAAGCCTTCAGGGAAAGATACAGTTGAGCAAAGCCTGAAAGGGGGGTGGGGACGGAAGCCCGACGGTCTGGAGGGAAGAACATCCCAGGATGCGTGCGCTCTTCACAGACTGACTGTTGCTGGAGAAGAGCAGAGCTTGTCCAAGCATGAGCCCTATGGCTCCCCAGGGTCTGCAGACCGCTGAGCAGTCAGAGAGGAAGGAGAAACCGGGAACCTGGGGCCAGGAATCCTAGAGGAGCCAATGTTTGGGGGGCGGTGGCGAGACAGGGGCAAGGGGGAGTGACGGCTGTTCTCTGCGTGGGCGATGGTGACAGTGCAGTGCAGAGTTGTGTGTCCAAGGTGCTTCCATTTTGTTTAAAGGCAGGAGTTAGCATCCATGTCGGTGTTTGATTCTGCCTGGGGCACTTCTGGGGAAATACCCAAAACACTTGATATGTGTCTTCCGGGGAGGCCAACCCCCTGGGGCTCCAGTCAGGGGGAAAGGAGACTTTTTCAGTTTAAAAAGAATCAGTTTTTAAGCTGTTTCCATTATGAGAATATTTGAATGGACAGCAAGCCTTGTCTCTCCCTCCTTGGCTCTGCTTTGAGGGGTTCTTCTTGTTGGATCGTGCCAGACCCTCACGTGTCACACTCTGGGTGTAGAGGGTGCCTCCTCTCATTCATTCATTGCCTCATTCATTCATTTACTCACTCACATGTGCTGAGGACTGCTTCACATGTCTCGTGGTGGTGTTTAGTCACTCAGTTGTTTAGGACTCTTTGTGACCACATGGACTGAAGCCCACTAGGCTCCACTGTCCATGGAATTTCCCAGGTAAGAATCCTAGCATGGGCTGCCATTTCATTCTCCAGACATGTTTGGCGATGGAGCCATAAACCAGAGACAAAGCCACAGTGTTTGTCTTGAGAGCAGTACCCAGACCTCCTCCCTACGCTCATTCCCACTGAGTTTAAGGAGTCCCAGGGCCCTTTGGGATTCCACTAAAATGTTCTGATGCTTATTCAGCTTTCAAACTTTTATAGGCAGTCCTTAAGGCCTGACTATAATTTAGGGCACTAGTATCTGTGTGGAAAAGGTTCCCGGGTGGCGCTAGTAGTAAAGAGCCTGCCTGCCAATGCAGGTGACTTGAGAGGCAGCTTCAATCCCTGGGTCACGGAAGATCCCCTGGAGGAGGGCACAGCAACTCACTCCAGTATTCTTGCTAAGAGAATCCCATAGACAGAGGAGCCTGGTGGGCTACGGTCCATGGGGTCAAAAAGAGTTAAACACAACTGAAGTGGCAGCACACATGCATGCATCTGTGTGGAAAACGGGATTTGGGGCTTTCAACAACCAGTTTACAGGTTACATTTTGGAATGTGACAAATTGGCTATGGGCAATTGCCCATACACTGGTTTTAACTATTCCAATCAGCACATTTTGTTAAACAGTCTACTCTTGGTTATCTCTGCCTATGGACATTTGTAGTAGTGTGAATATATGAATTTTGATGGCTGAATTAAAAAAAAAAATCTATCAATTTTTTTGCTTAGGCAAATCTTTCATTGTTATTAGAGTACAGTTGCTTTATAATGTTGAGTTCAGTTCAGTTCAGTCACTCAGTCGTGTCCGACTCTTTGCCATCCTATGAATTGTAGCACACCAGGCCTCCCTGTCCATCACCAACTCCCAGAGTTCACCCAGACTCATGTCCATCGAGTCCGTGATGCCATCCAGCCATCTCATCCTCTGTCATCCCCTTCTCCTCCGGCCCCCAATTCCTCCCAGCATCAGGGTCTTTTCCAGTGAGTCAACTCTTCACATCAGGTGGCCAAAGTATTGGAGTTTCAGCTTCAGCATCAGTCCTTCCAATGAACACCCTGGACTGATCTCCTTTAGAATGGACTGGTTGGATCTCCTTGCAGTCCAAGGGACTCTCAAGAGTCTTCTCCAACACCACAGTTCAAAAGCATCAATTCTTTGACACTCAGCTTTGTTCACAGTCCAACTCTCACATCCATACATGACCACTGGAAAAACCATAGCCTTGGCTAGACAGACCTTTGTTGGCAAAGTAATGTCTCTGCTTTTGAATATGCTAACTAGGTTGCTCATAACTTTCCTTCCAAGGAGTAAGCGTCTTTTAATTTCATGGCTGCAATCACCATCTGCAGTGATTTTGGAGCCCCAAAATATAAAGTCTGACACTGTTTCCACTGTTTCCCCATCTATTTCCCATGAAGTGATGGGACCAGATGCCATGATCTCAGTTTTCTGAATGTTGAGCTTTAAGCCAACTTTTTCACTCTCCTCTTTCACTTTCATCAAGAGGCTTTTTAGTTCCTCTTCACTTTCTGCCACAAGGGTGGTGTCATCTGCATATCTGAGGTTATTGATATTTCTCCTAGCAATCTTGATTCCAGCTTGTGCTTCTTCCAGCCCAGCGTTTCTCATGATGTACTCTGCATGTAAGTTAAATAAGCAGGGTGACAATATACAGCCTTGACGTACTCCTTTTCCTATTTGGAACCAGTCTGTTTCTACTATACAGCAAAATTAATCACTTATACATATACATTTGTTGTTATTCAGTCGCCAAGTAGTGTCCAACTCTTTGCGACCCCATAGACTGTAGAACACCAGGCCTCCCTGTCCCTCAGCATCTCTTGGAGTTTGCCTAAGTTTATGTCCATTGAATTGGTGATGCCATCCAAGCACACATATATCCCTTTCTTTAGATTTCCTTCCTATTTGGGTCCCCACAGAGCATTGAGTAGCGTTCCTTGTGCTCTACAGAAGGTTCTGATTAGTTAGGCAAATCTTGAAATGAATTTACATTCCCCATCTTCACAGGGCTTCCCAGGTGGCGGTAGTGGTAAAGAATCTGCCGGCAATGCAGGAGACGCAAGAGACGCAGGTTCCATCCCTGGATTGGGAAGATCTGCTGGAGAAGGAAACAGCAACCCACTCCAGTATTCTTGCCTGGGAAATCCCATGGACAGAGGAGCCTGGTGGGCTACAGTCATTGAAGCTGCAGAGAGTTGGAGATGACTAAAAACACACACACAAATTCACAGGCTCTGATACCCAGGACGATAGTCTAGTCACATGCTGTGGAAAGGGGTTCCTGGCTGTCCTGCTGCTGCTAAGTCACTTCAGTTGTGTCTGACTCTGTGCGACCCCATAGACGGCAGCCCACCAGGCTTCCCGTTCCTGGGATTCTCCAGGCAAGAACACTGGAGTTGATTGCCATTTCCTTCTCCAGTGCATGAAAGTGAAAAGTGAAAGTGAAGTTGCTTAGTCATGTCCGACTCTTAGTGACCCCATGGACTGCAGCCCACCAGGCTCCTCCGTCCATGGGGTTTTCCAGGCAAGAGTACTGGAGTGGGGTGCCATTGCCTTCTCCGTCCTGGCTGTGCAGTGATGAGCATTTCTGGTTTAGGGAGCCATGGAGTGTGAGGAACACTGACAGTTATTTCCATCAAGGATGGTTTTAGACTTCTTTTGGGGGACTGGAAAGAAAGAGCCTCAGTTTATAGAAACATTCATGTGGGAAGCAGCTGATAGTGTCAGGAACCAGCACGGACTTCCTAGTGCCTCCTTGACCACGTGACTTCTGGTCAATAAAGTGAGAACAGGAGTCCCCAGGAGCCCCTACCCTTCCTAGAACACAGGTGGTCAGCAGGGTCCTTGATTGCATGGGAGGGCTGGTCTTCACGTCCATTCTTTCAGTATCTCCTTAAAGTATCCTCTTAATTTTGTCTGGAATTTCAGAAGCCCGCAGTGTGGCTGAACCTTTGGTCTTAGCTGTGGTCTTGAGCTTTCAATTTGCAGAAGCTGGTGGCAAGTCCAGTTCTCAGCTGTGGCCAGGTATCAGTTGCCCAGGAGGAGAGCATCCATAGACTGTGTGAATATCCACCCCATAAGTGGGGCTCCGGTGTGGTCCACAGACCAGAGGCGTCTGCAGCATCCAAGATGTTTGTTAGTCGGGAGCATCTCGTTGCCCTGAGGACCCTGCCTGTACCAGCTATCAGCTTTGGGGGCATCTCACTTTTTATGGGCACTTGAGTTTTGGTCCATTATAACAGTACTTTCTCTAGGCAAGGAAATAATGGTTTTCAGGAGTCTGAGGATGACCCTGGACACAGGCTTCCCTCTGCCAGGACAGCAGGTTCTTCTCCTTTGGGAAAATCTGCTTCTGTGCCTTTGTTTCCTATGAATATTGGACCAGATCAGAGGGTTGGTGGATGGTCCTCTGTGTTCGGAAAAAGTTACTTATTTTCTTAAGAATTAGGCTGCTTTTTGTTTCAAAGACTCACTCCAGTGTAAAGATTGCTCCCTCTTTGACTTTTTGACTTAATATTCTCGTTTCTGAGACAGTGAACCCGGATGATTTTGAAATAGGGTGGGATTTTCATCTCCCTTCTCTTAGTTCCTCCTTGCTGTGCTGTGTTGGTTCATCTTGACGATGGTTCCTGGAAAGGAAAATTATATAAAAGGCCATGGGAGCTGTGATATCGGCTCCAGTGCTGATGCTCTCTGCAGCTTTGAATCGGAAGATCTCTCCTATGGTTTTGCACTTCCCCATTTTTCATGCTGAGTCTCAAGTCCCCACCCACGTGACTGGCTCAGTGCATTTGAAAGCAGACACTGCTCTTAGAACAGATCTGTTCATAGCTAGTGGTGGAAGAATTCCTGTTTGCTGCCCAGGCCAAATTCCAATCCGTGTTCTTCCAGCAGCTCCGTCTTGAAGAGGACATTTTAGGGGCTGATATAAAGCACAGCCCTCTCAGCTCCCCTAGCATCCTCCACTAAGGCAGCTGGGGAGTCTAATTATAGGCTGGGAAGCCCCTGAGGAATTACAGAGTGTTAGCAGAAGGCTGGCATGTAGATGACAGCTGTTTGCCTGGGGCACCAGGGAACCACAGTGCAGAGAGAAGAAAAACGCAGTGTCCTGTCCAGCAGATGTTGGCCTTGGACACTTGTAATAATTACCTTCCTTGGTGTTAGCAAAAGTGCATCCGTGGTCCATCACTGTAGTGGTTCTGGCTCAAACCCTGTGGGCAAGAGAACACATCCCTTCCCTTGATTGTTCAAAACTGTGTGTGTGAGACATTTGACTCTTCTGTGTCTTGTTGATTAAAACATAGTGTAGGAAATCAACGTTCTAGACCTGTAATTTGGAATGTCAGGATATTCTGGGTGCAGCTGTGCCCTGCCTACACTGATAGATTCTCGGACCTAGGAAATCCCACCTTCTTGTTGGAAGCATATGGTGTGAGAAATATTCTCCTCTATTTAAAAAAAAAAAAAAAACCACCAGGCCCAAAGTCCTGCCAAGAAAGTGCTAATGAGTCGTCGGAAGGAATACATTTCTCAGGCTTAGTGTTTTTCCTAAGAGGGTCATATGAGAATATATTGTTTCTTTGTAACTTTCTTTAGTATTTTGACATTTCTTGATAAAGATAAAAGGGATACGTACATTAATAACATGCGATGCAAATAAGGCAAGGTTTGGCTTTTAAAGAGGAGAAAACCTCTTTGGAAATGAAAGGAATGATTATTTGCAAGTAGACTATAATGCTTATGCATGGGCTTCCCTGTGGGCTCAGCAGCAAAAGTGCAGGAGATGCAAGAGATGTGGGTTTGATCCCTGCACTGGAAAGACCCCCTGGAGGAGGAAATGGCAACCCACTCCAGTATTCTTGCCTGGAGAATCCCATGGACAAAGGAGCCTGACGCGTGACAGTCCATAGGGTCACATAGAATTGGACGTGACTGGGCACCTGAGCACACGTGCACCCATAAAGGGAGGAGGAAAATGTTTTTCAAGCATGATCTTTTCGTATAATGTATATTTTTTACTATTTATGTAAAGACATACATAATGTCTTATGTCTTATACATAATGTCTTACGCATGTCTTATTTTGGTTATGTTGTTGAATTACTCTTACAAAAAGTTCAAGAACACTTATGCCATTTTTGATTGGCTTCAGATATAAAGATATGGATTAACTTTTCCTGTTGTCTTCTCCCGTAAATGGAAGGCAAACCCCACACGTACTCAGCGGCGAGGACTGTCTCAGCAGCTGCTCTGGCGTTCTGTTTCAGTTAGGCTGAGGCAAGAAGGAAGAAGTGCCTCATACTGAAATAATCATCGCATAAGGGTTTATGTCAGCAATGTCACTAAGAGTTGTAATTTAATACACAAGACACATGGAGGGAAATGCTCATTTTCTTCCCCTTTTGTAACCTTGTAATTATGCTTTTGCCTCTGTATTAACCAAACCAGAGTCAATAATGACTCTTTTATTGAAGTGAGACTCAAGTTTTAAAATGCAACTTTAACTTTGCTGTGTCTTTTTTTTTTTATCATCAGATTTGTTGTGCATGAAAATTATCTTGATTTTCTACTTGGCATAAACTATTAAAACTATAGATGCTACATTCTGGACATACTGGGCCTAGGAATCTGAACTGTGAGTGATAAATAACAGCTAATGTTTGAGTACCTAATGTGGACTTGTATGTGCCAGACTGTATAAATCCTATGAATTATCACATTGAATTCTCATAAACTGGCGAGATAGGCAGACAAGATTAATATTCCTATTTAGTAAACTAAAACTCAGAGAGGTTAAGTAACTTTCCCAAAATTACACGGCTGATTAATCATGGAGCCAGCTGAATCCATGGTAGAGTTTGAACCTTCTCTATTGTACTGGGTCTTCATTACAGATAGAGACCCATGAATGGCATGAACAGTTGGGAAAAGTCTGACAGTTTTCTAGGCTGCCACCTTCAGTTTTATCTGGTCATCCCATCCTTTCTGTTTTCCTAGGTCCTTGCAACCCAGCACAGACATCCCTGGCTTTCTCTTCCCTCATTGCACCAGATGTGCAGCCTTTATGCTCTAGGTTAGGAGAGGTGAGGCGATGCTGCTTTAACAACCCCAGATCTGCACCTTAAAGATTCACTTTTGCTTGAGCTCCATGTGCGTCGTGGTTTGGCAGGAGGTCATTACCCAGGGTAGTTAACTGAGGGACCCAGGTTCACAAGGACATCCTACAGTGTGCCTAGAAAGAGGTGGACAAGCGTGATTTGGGGGAGAGTTCTGCTAACTGCACAGCCCAGTGCCCACACAGGCCGCCCACTGATGCCCGGGTGCCTTTCCTGATGGGATGTCCCTTGTCCCGCCACGGTCTGTGGATCCTTTTTCTGAAGGATATGCTCCTATCCCCTTACCAGAAGCTCCAGCGTTTTTATATAGGTGTGGCATAAACGGGCATGCTGTTTGGAACTTGGGGGCTAGAGGTATGTCTTGAACCTGCATTCGCATAGCCAGCCCTTTCTCAGGTTATTGGTGGGAGAGTGTGATGACTCTGATTCAGCTTCTGGTGGGAGTTGTAAATGATGGAGGTGAGGAGGAGAGCTGATGCTTCCCATCCCGACTCATCTCCATGATGCTGTGATTATTCGGGCCCTCATAGTTTGCTTGGATCGCCAAAAGATAGTCTTCACTGAGTCTTGGTCTACTCCCTAATCCATTCTGCACCTTCTAGCTGCTATGATGCGTCTAATACACCAATCTGGGCTGTTGACTGCAAGGCTTAACACCTCAAAGTATTTTATGGCAGCCTGGATGGGAGGCAAGCTGGGGAAAGAATGGATACATGTATTTTTATGGCCAGGTCCCATCACTGTTCAGCTGAAACTGTCATAACATTGTTAATCTGTTATATGTATGCTAGGTCGTGTCCTACTCTTTGCAACGCCATGCTCCTCTGTCCATGGGATTTCTCAGGCAAGAATACTGGAGTGGGTTGCCACTTCCTCCTTCAGGGGATCTTCCTGACCCAGGGATCAAACCCATGTCTTCTGCATTGGCAGACAGGTTCTCTTCCATTGAGCCACCTGGGAAGCCTAATCGGCTATTCCATAGTACCCCCATAAAAGATAAAAGTTAAAGGAAAAAACTGATACTACAGTCCAGCTTTCCCTGATTTGTATTATGGGTTAAGTGTATGTGTTCTAGGAGTGCGGGTACCTCCTGACCCCAGTCTGGGTTGATGATGGTGAGCTGTAAGTAACTTGTTTGATGTACATAGCTTTGTTTTTTTAACAATTATTGTGTAGGTACAACATGTTGTTTAGTGGTAAAAAATCAAAAGTAGGCCAAATCAACATGAAAAGGTGCTCAGCATCACTGATTATTAGAGAAATGCAAGTCAAAACTACAGTGAGGTACCGCCTTACACTGATCAGATTAGCTGTCATTAAAATGTCTACCTACCAGTAACAAATGCTGGAGAGGGTGTGGCGGAAAGGGAACCCTCCTACACTGTTGGTGGGAACGTGAATTGCTGCAGCCACTGAAAAAGACTTTTTGCCTTTGAATAGTCTTAGCACTTTCATTCGGAGAAGGCAATGGCAACCCACTCCAGTACTCTTACCTGGAAAATCCCATGGGTGGAGGAGCCTAGTAGGCTGCAGTCCACGGGGTCGCTAAGAGTCAGACACGACTGAGCGACTTCACTTTCATTTTTCACTTTCATGCATTGGAGAAGGAAATGGCAACCCACTCCAGTATTCTTGCCTGGAGAATCCCAGGGATGGGGGAGCCTGGTGGGCTGCCGTCTATGGGGTCACACAGAGTCGGACACGACTGAAGCGACTTAGCAGCAGCAGCAGCAGCAGCCACTACAGAGAAAAATATGGAGGTTCCTCAGAAAACTAAGAATAGAATTACCATACCATCCAGAAGTCCCACTCCTGGGCATATATCCAGAGAAAGTGAAAGTCGCTCAGTCATGTCTGACTCTTTGCAACCCCTTGAACTACTGTCTGCCAGGCTCCTCTGTCCATGGAATTCTCCCAGCAAGAATACTGGAGTGAGTTGCCATTTCCTTCTCCAATAATCCAAATAAAACTATAAAAAGATACTTGCACTCCTGTGTTCACAGCAGCACTATTCACAGTAACCAAGACACAGAGACAACCTAAATGTCCGTGGACAGATGAATGGATCAGAAGATGTGGTATACCATTATACACATGATAGACGCCCAGCCATTAAAAAGAATGAAATAATGCCATTTGCAGCAACATGGGTGGACCTAGAGATGATCATACCAAGTGAAGTGAGTCAGAAAGAGAAAGACAAATACTATGTGATATGGAGTCTAAAATATGAAACAGATAAACTTCTATATGAAACAGAAACAGACTCAGACAGAGAGAAGAGACTTGTGGTTGCCAAGGGGGTTTAGGGTTGGTGAGGGAAGGATTGGGAGTTTGGGATTAGCAGATACAGACTATTGGGTTGGCCCCAAAATTTGTTTGGGTTTTTCCATAAGATGATGCAGAAAAACCCAGATGAACATTTTGGCCATCCCAATATTATATATAGGATGGATAAACAAAAAGGTCCTACTGTATAGCACAGGGAACTATATTCAGCATCCTGTATATTCGTCATCCTGCAATAAACCATAGTGGAAAAGAAAAAGTAGGCCAGGTCAAAAATAAGGTATCAGAGCCTCATGTTTTCAGGACTCAGCATATATTAAGAAATGTTACTGAATGAGTGGATAGTTCGCAATGAAGGGCGATCATAGAAAATGATTTGAATAATTATCTTACAAATGGAAACAAAGCAGAATAATGGCAGAACAACAAAAATCCTATTAGTAAAAATTTGCCCAAAGTGCTTTGGAATGGAAGGGGAGCAGGTTGGTGCCGATGCCCCGGGTTAAGCATATTCAGTTAGGAGCCTGCGACTTGACTTTTTGATCTTTTTCAGCTCCTTTCAGGTGAGCGTGATTCCCCAGTAGCAAACTGTGAAGTAGGAAGATTAATGCCTTCAGTCCCATTTACATTTCCAACTGTTCTTTCCTCTTGCTACGTTGAACTTTCTTCCCTGCCCGTTCACTATGTCTGAGTCTGTTTCTCCTAATGGGGAATGAGGAAATCCATGGAGAAAATAGAAAGATGAAAACAGGAATACTCTGCAAAAGGTTTAGAGCAAACGGAAGAGATTTTAGTGGGAGGTGTGTCTTCTGCGATGGTCAATGTTAATAAAATATTAGACTTAGTGAATTGGTCTTGATTTCCCCAAGACCAGGAGGAGAACATAGCTTGCAAAGTGGTATATTTTTCTTTTTTCTTTTTTTGCTTGTTTTTTTCATGACTTTTGGAAGCTGAATGAAGAAGACAAATTGACCTGATAAGGAGAGAGAGAGAAAAAGAGAGAGAGAGAATGTGTGTGTGTGTGTGTGTGTGTGTTAGTTGCTCAGTTGTGTCTGACTCTTTGTGACCCCATGGACTGTAGCCCACCAGACCCCTCTGTCCATGGGATTCTCCAGGCAAGAATACTGGAGTGGGTTGCCATTCCCTTCTCCGGACCTGATAAGGATTGGACTCTAGTGATTATGATTTCATAGTTGTGGTTCCTAGATTACCCAGGACACTTATTTTCACCATCTCCCTGGCTGATGGAGGGCCTCATTGTCCCGAGTAACCTTTGTCTGAATTCCTTTTCCTTACCTCTCTCCTGAGAGAGTCCTGGGAAGATAATTATCTCCCAGGCCCGAGTTTTCAGCGGAGTTCACGTAAGCAGGTTACTGGAAATGACAAGTGCACAGAAATGATATATGCAGCTGTGATTTTTTTGACAGACTAGCCAGGAGAGCGTTGAGCCTGTCCCTTAATTTGGTTTATTAATTATGAATAGATTAGCACTAGCAATCCTATAAAACTCTAAAGGAAAAGATAATATTTCTATAAATTTCAAGGAACTTTGCCAAATCTAACAAAATTCTTTTTTTTTTTAACTCCCTAATATTGGAGTACACTCTAACCAGGAAATAGTAACAACAGGAATTGACCCACTGGTTTAAAAAGGATGGTCCATTTATTGAATGCTTCCTATGTGTGTTGAGCTGTGTTAAATGCTCCTCTGTATACTTTATTTTATATAATTCCAGCAATCATAAGATATATTTTATCTACATTTTATAACTGACTAAAAATGGATTCCTAGAGAGTTTGAGTCACTTACTGCAATTCACAGAGCTGCAGTAAGTGACAAAGCTCAAATTTTACATTATCCGTTGGGTTTGAACACCTTAGATAGAGATCAGTAACTGTTCCCAATTGGCAAAAGTGATTAACTTGAGCTTACTAATGTCTCCAAAATATCTTAAATACTAAGGTTGTTTTGCCTTTTTTTGGTTAACCCCCTTGAAAGAGAGGAGACTCCTTTCGGATTGTCAGTGCTGAATATAAGGTGGCTGATGTTCAGTCAGTCACTCGGGTGGGTTATATTCTGCCTCTTGGACCTCATGGTTCTGGGTGAGCTTTGGTTGCTCCATGGTTCTTTACAAGTTTTGCCCTGGATGGATCTCCGTTCAGCAGAGCCTCATAAGGGAGACAGGTCTGGATGTGGGAGGGGTGGCTCATTCTTCACAGCACTTTTTTGGATATCATGGATATTTTTGACATCTGGATCTTACACAGAAAGGAGTGCTCCTTTTTAGATAGACATGGAGCAGGTGTCTTCTGCATGAAATAGGGGTCCTGGTTAGTGTACAAGACACTCTGCCCTTGAATAGCATGGGTTGGAAGTACTCAGGTCCACTTACAGGCAGATTTTTTTCAGTGGTACATACTACTATTTCGGGGTTCCTGGTGGCTCAGATGGTAAAGAATCCACCTGCAATGTAGGAGACCTAGATTTGATCCCTGGGCTGGGAGGATCCCCTGGAGAAGGGAATGGCAACACACTCCAGTATTTTTGCCTGGGACATCCCACGGACAGAGGAGCCTGATGGGCTACAGTCCATGGGGTTGCAAAGAGTTGGACATGACTGAGTGACTAACACAGCAACTTACTGCTGTTTCAGCCGAGGTTGGTTGAATCCAGGGATGGGGGACCATGGATGCACAGGAGGAACCGGATGTACGGAGGGCTGACTGTGGTTATGTGTGATGGGGCAGGGCCCCTGTCCCCTGCATTGTTCAAGGGTCGGCTGTGCGTTTAACTCCAGCCACACTCCTGGGTTCTGTGGTGGCCTGGTCTCCTTCAGCTCCAGCGTCCAGACTGCCCTGCAGACTCCAGGCATTTGGGGACCATCTTCAGAGGTGGACTTGAGGAGGAGGAGTGTCTCAGATCTGGAGGCCCTCATGCTATCTCCCGGAGGGGCCCTAAAGAAGGAATACCTGCCAGCAAACATCTGTGCTTCTGTGACGTTTCCAAGGTGTCGCCACTAGAGATAACAGTGAGCGTGCTTTTTCTGGCCAAGGACCTGGCTATGTCTTTCTCCCACTCTGTAAACTAAAGCTTCTTTTAATATTTTTATTTATTTATTTATGGCTGTGCAGCCTGTGGGGTCTTAGTTCCCCAACCAGGGATCAAACCTGTGCCCACTGTAGTGGAAGCATGGAACCCTAACCTTGACCGCCAAGAAAGTCCCTGAAGCTTCTTTAAAATCTAGATTTTTATCTCACCTCCTGTTCTATTGAGGAATAGTCCACATTGGGTAATTTCCGAAGAACATTCTGAGAAATTAATAAGAAAAACAACAATCACGATTGCTATAGTGTATTGAGGATCTACTACATGCCAGGTGTTGTATATACGTTTCTAGTCCTTATGGTGACCTCGTAAAATAGATGTTCACTCATTTAAAGATGAAGAACCTGAAATGCGAGAGGTGACGCTACCCAAGCACTCACAATTAAAAGGAGACTCAACTAAATGTTAGCCCAGGTCTGGTTTTCTTGATATTCAGGATTGGGTAGATAAGAGGATTTTAGTCATGAGGGCTCTTCTTAAGAAGTAAAACGTTGATATATCTGTGACCTCTTCTGTTAGGCAACCAAGACCCTGACTTAGGGTGAGGACTCAGCAGTTTTTGTGGAATTGAATTGAAAGCATAGGCTCAGGGCTAGTATGTGGTAAGATTTCATGAAGGCAAAATCTGAACGAGGTCTCTGAGTTGTAATTAGCGGGGTTTTTCTTCCTCCCTTTTCTGTCCACCCCTCTCGTGTCTGTCAACTGTCCTCTCTTCATGGGGACCCCATTTCAATTTAAGGAAGGTGCTTTTTTGGAAAGAAGAGAAAGTAGGATTTCCTCAACATTGAAGAAGTCAGTTGTTCTCAACCTTATTTCAGTTGTCATTATCACTAATACACACAAATAATATTCTTTCCACCAGTTATTACTTAATAGTCTGTTGGAAAGAAGATTGAGCATGACTGAGGCAGAAGAATGTAACTGTTGTGGAACAGACCTTGGAATGAATCTTGCTTTATTACTGAAGTGAAGATCTTAACATTTGAAAGCATACAGTCTGCACGTACACTTTGTGTAAACCATCGAAAGCAAAATGATGTGTACATACGGGAGACGTGAAACACAGTAAGGGTGCTTTGGCTTACACGGGCCAGAGTAAGCCGAAATTGATGGCCTTGAACAGGGCCAATGACCTGTTGTGATCTATTTGTCATTTCTGCCTCCAGATACAGTTGCTTAATAACTTTAGGGGCTTCCCTGATAGCTCAGTTGGTAAAGAATCCACCTGCAATGCAGGAGACCCTCATTCGATTCCTGGGTCGGGAAGATCCGCTGGAGAAGGGATAGGCTACCACTCCAGTATTCTTGTGGCTCAGCTGGTAAAGAATCTGCCTGCAATGTGGGAGACCTGGGTTTGATCCCTGGGTTGGGAAGATCCCCTGGAGAAGGGGAAAAGGTACCAACTCCAGTATCCTGGCCTGGAGAATTTCATGGACTGTACTGTCCATGGGGTCGCAAAGAGTCGGACACGCCTGAGCAACTTTGATTTTCACTTTTCCCTCTATAACTTTAGGGTTGTGAATTTTCTGATTGGGCCACTGATTAACAAACTTCAGTGTGGCGATGACTTGGATACTTATTAAAACTGCAGAAATGCTAGCTCACTATTCTCATCCCGGTCTGCATTTTAGAATCCCAGAGTGGCTTTTAAAAATTAAATAGGCTTAAGACCAGCCACCAGGGATTCTGGTTGAATTGGTGGGCGTTGAACCCAAGCATTTTGTGAGGAAGATTCTCTGCACCGGTGGTTAATTCTGAGGACTATGGAAATTTACCAGAGCCCCAGATGATTCTGATACATGTACACATGGTCTGAGTATCGTCCTGTGCTTTAAGCCTTCACTGGTTTGCTC
The DNA here is from genome assembly GCF_014754425.2 of Oryx dammah. Lineage (NCBI taxonomy): Eukaryota > Metazoa > Chordata > Mammalia > Artiodactyla > Bovidae > Oryx > Oryx dammah. The sequence goes on from NW_024070206.1 coordinate 22,782,460, forward strand.
TATTTACTGAATGGTGGCATTGGGTTATATTAGTGGTGGATAAATAGGCATATTTCTGAAGTGTTCAATTATTTTAGGATGAGTCCTTTTTTTAAAAAAAAAAAGCCAATTTAAGATACTGGGATAGTCACCTAGCGGACAGATTATTTTAAAGATGTGATAAACATATTTTTAAGGGACTTTCCTGTGGTCCAGTGGTTATGAATCCCTTTTGCAATGCAGGTGACGCAGCTCCCATCCCTGGTCGGGGAACTAAAAGCCCACATGCCACAGAGCAACTGAACCTATGCACCCCAACTAGAGAGTCTGTGTGCCACAGCAAAGACCCGATGCAGCCAAGAAACAGTGCTTTGGGAATTCCCTGGCGGTCCAGTGGTTAAGACTTCACCTTCCAATGGGGAGGGGTTGTGGGTTCGATCCCAGGTAGGGGAGCTAAGACCTCATATGCCTCAGGGCCAGAAAACCAAAGCATAAAACAGAAGCAATATTGTAACACATTCAATAAAAGCTTTAAAAATGGTCCATATCAAAAAAATCTTTTTGAAAGAGAAGCAGCAATATTTTGTTGATTTGTTTTTTTCTGGTTATATAAATAATGCTTTTGTACAAAATCTGAGAAAGACAGAGTCGGCCATCTAGAAATGATCTCTCAACATTTTGGTTTCTCTCCTACACACGTCTTCGCTTGGTGAGCCTAAATGTTGGAAACCGCAGGCTTCATCCACAGCCTCTCCAGGGTTAGTCATTAGCGCTACCCTCTCCAGCTGTCTGGCTTCTGTTGCTCGCCCACTGCTTCCAGCAGAAAGCATTGCTTCCCTGCTGTCAGGGAACAGTTTAATCTATCTTCCTCTGTCCTTTCATTTTTCCTACCCTGCTTCAGAAGCATCAGTGGCTCAGCTGGTGAAGAATCATGCTGTAATGTGGGAGACCTGCGTTGGATCCCTGGGTTGGGAAGATCCCCTGGAGAAGGGAAAGGCTACCCACTCCAGTATTCTGGCCTGGGAAATCCCTTGGACAGAGGAGCCTGGCGGGCTACAGTCCAAGGGGTCACAAAGAGTTAAACACGACTTAGGGACTAACCACCACCAAGAGTAATTTTCACAACCTGACCCTGGCAGAGTCTGCTTTGAGAAAACCCTTTTTATTGTAGCTTCTTTATGTATAAAGCTGCCAGTTAGATTTATTTTGCTTTCATTTTCAACAGACAAGTGAAAGGATTTAAAACTAATTTCATTGTGAAAAGTGCAGTAATTAAAATTATCAACATTTGAAGTGAAGCAGGTTTGCCTGTGATTAAACCTTTTCTGGAGACCTAGACTGTAAAGAATGTAGGTAAATTTTTAAAGATGAACTTCGATTCAACCTTTCTGTTTTTCTTCAAATTTATTTTTGTCTGTAGGGTTTTAAGTTAATCCCCATTGAACTGGAAATGTGTGGATTTAAAAATTGAAAGAGCTGTTTATTGGCTTAGTTCCCCATTAGAGAAAAAGCATATAAATAAAACAGCACACCTGTAGCCATTCAGTCTTGTTTTAGTACATTGGGTGGGAAATTCAATCCCCCTAATTGGAATCTGGAATGCTGGAGAAGACTCTTAATGAGAGTCCCTTGGACTGCAAGCAGATCAAACCAGTCAATCCTAAAGGAAATATTCATTGGGAGGACTGATGCTAAAGCTGAAGCTCCAATACTGAAGCCACCTGATGCGAAGAGCTGACTCACTGGAAAAGACCCTGATGCTGAGAAAGATTGAGGGCAAGAGAAGAGGGTGACAAAGGATGAGGTGGTTGGATGGCATCCCCGACTCAGTGGACATGAGTTGGAGCAAACTCTGGAGATGGTGAAGGGCTAGGAAGGCTGGCATATTGCAGTCCATGGGGTCGCAAATAGTTGGACACGACTAAGCAACTGAACAAAAGCAGATCAGAATCTGCCACTAGAAGGCAGCTCCCCTGGGCTGTGTTTTTATTTGCTGAGTCACCTGAGGGAGAGGGGCAGGAGGGATGGTGGCTGAGCCAGTCTCTGAAAGCTTTAATTAACCAAGGATTCGAGGTGCAAATGGAGAACCTCTTCAGTGCTACAGGCACCAAGGGAGCAGCCCTGGAGTAAAGAATCCTCTTATCGCTCCTTCAGAAAACTGGACCAGACACTGTCTCTAAGCAGCTCATTTGTGTGCCAGGGAGATCTTTTAAGAACATTCTTTGTAGTCTCCTTCCATTGCTAGCATAGAGATAAAAGCTAATGCATTATGGTAAGAAACAGAATAATTCAGTACTTGGCCTCACATTTGAATTGAAGTTTGCAAAGACTCAACAACCTGTCAAAACTCCCAAATGTAGAAGGATCCAGAATGCCAGAGGAGCTCCCATTTCCTCTCTTACAAGAGTTCTGAACACTTAGTTAATTAATGGGGCGGGAGTGGGGGGTGGTGCAGAGACGCTATGATCTGGAACTGTGGTGAAAACCAAATTCTATTAATTTGGCTTTGGAATACCTAAGTGTCAAGACAATGTCAGGATTAAAAAGGGAAGCTGGTCGAATTTAGCATATTCTACTCGGGGGAAGAGCTGAGAGCTTTCAACTTGTATTCGTTTCTGTTCTTGGCAATAAACCACAAAAACAGCCCCGGGTTTTAGGAGTCAGACTCAGTTGGATCTGAGTTCCCAAGACATTATTTGTAGACACGGGACTTAGAGGTTCAGTCATTGTTCACACGTAGGCATTGTTGCAGGGTGGGTTCCAGACACACAATAAAGCATGTCACACAAGTTTTTTGGTTTCCTGGTGCCTTTAAAAGTTACGTTTATACTACACTGTAGCCTTTTAAGTGTGAAATGGCATTATGTCTTAAAAATATTATACAAAACTTAACTAAAGACAGTTTATTATTAAAAAGTACTAACCATTATCTGAGCCTTCAGTGAGTCATAATAGTAATATTAAAGATCACTTATTACAGTGTTGTTAAAGTCAGGTTCAACTGCTCACCATTCAAAACCAATCATTTGAGAAGCAAGTGTCAGTAGAAAGGAAAAGTGCTTTAAGCAGACAAGTCAGCAATCTGGGGAGAAGGTGGACTCTTGTCCACAGACCAACTACGGAGATTCTGCTCAGCCATGATAGTGGTAGTTTGAGTCACTTGTTGTTGTTCAGTTGCTAACTTATGTCCGACTCTGGGATCCTGTGGACTGCAGCGTGCCAGGCTCCCCTGTCCTTTGCTATCTCCTGGAGTTTGCTCAAATCCAAGTCCATTGAGTCAGTGATGCTATCTAGCCATCTCATCTTCTGTTGCCCCCCTTTCCTCACTTATATGGGAGGATAAATGAATCACTTAGATGGGGCATTTCTTCTGGGTTTCCTTCGGCCAGTCATCTTGCTTTGCCCCATTCTGAGTCCGCGTTCGGTTTATCTTCAGGTCCTTCCACGTGTACATGCGCCTCTTTAGTCAAGATGGATTCCAGTGAAGAGGGCTTTGGGTAGGTTGGCATCACTCCTTTCTGACCTCCACAGCGCCTTTCTGTTCACATGTAGTCAAGAAGGTCTCCCTGACCTTGACTTTCTTGAGAGTGAGAAATACATGGTCTTGTATCTGGCCAGGGTTCAGCTGCTTCTCGTCTTAAGCTTAGAGTATCTGTGCACAGAGGACAGACTCTAGCTTTTCAGCCTGGGCCCGTCTATCTCCTGCCTCAATCGCTAAAGTGCTGACAACTCTAAAGAGAAGCCCGAACCCTGGCTTCTCTGCCAGGTACCCGCAGATACCAGAGAGGATGTTGTCCCTCCCTGAGTGCAGAGGTTGGGAGTTTTAGCCATGACCTTTTCCCTGTTTTGCAAACGCATGGTTCTAAAGGAGAGAGACCCATTTCAGAAAGAGCCGGGCAGCTCTCCTGGGTGGTGGTTAACGGCACAGTCTGACTCTGTTTTAATTTATTCACTCTCTCTGGTTCACACCTCATTTCTCACAGATGCAGAGTCAGATGCTGGGTAGTAGAGAAATATGCTCCCTATTTAAGGTGCCAAAGATATCTTTTTGCTAATAAGTTCCTCGTCAAGGCAGAATTGGCCAGAAGAAACACTCCATCTCCTTTTCTTTCCTATTTAGATTGTAGCCGTGGAATTCTGAAAAGTTTCAAACAGTGGAGTCGGACAGTATGTTGTTGGTGTCTTGTCCATTTGAGGCCCTCCACGAACAACACTTTCAAAGTTGGAGCTGGTTACAGTCTAGGCTCAAATGGATATTTGAGGCTAAAGCCACTATCAGTGAAAAGTCACAAATTGTTGAGAATCTAGAAGCAGGGTCAGTACCATTCATATTTTCTCTAAAAGCAAAAATGATCTTTTTGTTTGTTTTCTAGAAATAAGTTGGCAACCTGGTATAGAATTCTAAGAGCTTGCAGTCGATTAGAAACTAAAATTGTGATGTTATATATATATACATACACATATATAGAGATAAATTAAGTAGTAAAGATAAGTGCATAAAGACAAGTAAGTAGTAGGGAAAATAGTCTATAAACCAAAATGTAATGTTATAGAAGTTTAAATTTATTAATGTTTGATTTACACTGAGTAAAGGAATAAAGTAGCATTGTGGAATTGTAGATGATCACATAAAACAATGACTTTGAAAAGCTCTCCAGTTCTGAAATAGGGACAGAAGGCTAAGGGTAGGTTTAATTGCTGTCACTGAAGTGCAGAACTAGTGTAGAAGAAAGAGGTCTTATCCGAAGCAGAAACTCAGATTTAAAAAAAAAACTCATTTATGCATTTGGGTGCATCAGGTCTTAGTTGCTGCACGAGGGGTCTTTGTTGTGTGGGCTCAGTTGCTGCACAGCCTGTGGGATCTTAGTTCCCCAACCACCGATCAAACCCGCATGCCCTGCATTGCAGGGTGGGTTCTCAACCTCTGAACTACCAGGGAAGTCCTCCAAAACTCAGATTTAATTGTTGGCCAGTGGTGGTTATTATATGACCTTGGGCAAGTATGACTTCCCCGCCTCCATCTGTCCTGGGAGGCACCATCCACTGCACACCTTGGGTTCCCTGTGAACAAGTTCCTTTACTTTCTCAAGCACCGCACCCTGTTAATTACAAAATAATATTAGGGAAAGCACAGAAAGGCGATGAGAAATTACTCCAAACTCAGGAACCTCCTATGCATTTTGCAAATTGAATCTTCCTTTGAGGAAGCCATAAGGCAGTATTTTCTAATATTGCCATAGAGGTGAGAGTTAAGAAGCAAATAATGCTGTTTGAATGGCGATCCACATACAGAGGATATAATGCCAATTTCTTCCTTAGAAAGAGTGATTTATGCTTAACAGTAAATGAAGAGAATGTTGCTAAATTTAGCTTGCTCTCTTAGACTTTCCAGGATTCATATTGACATAAGGGCTGTCTTTTTGCCCTTTCTGATGTATTTCATTGGTGGCTGAAATTTCCATTTTGATTTAATTTTTTCCCTATAACCCCAAGGGTTCTGTGGGAGCATCTCTGGCTGAGGGAAATGAAGTCGTGGTCAGTCCTGAACTCTGTTTCAGTGATAGGGAACACAAATGCATGGCTGTAAACAGAGCTCGTAGGAAATAGAATTCAAATATTCTAACTCCTAAAAATAAATACATGTGCTTGGCACTTTCTTATCACAGGAAAGCTCCTTAAAATATTTCTGCTGTGCATTGACTAATACATTCAAATGCTTGTCCAAGTGAAAAAATGTACACATGTTGTGAAAAGCACTGCTCTGTGCTTGGTAAGGTGGTTCTAGATCCAACCGGGGCAAGAGAAGGTTCATGGGTCGACAGCTTAGTCATTTTAAGTTAAACCCTTTGATAGGAGCAGAAGTGTTCTACAAACTTACTAGCACCTCTTTGCTGACAATGACAGTGTCTCGGTGATAATCATGTTAAAATCTCATGGAGACTGAAATTCTTAGCCAGGTTATGTGTGAAATGAGCCCATAGGTCCAAGATGCCCTTTAGCTATGAGCTCGGTACCCAAATGAAGTCTAGAAAGCCGTGCTCTACGCCCACGGCCAAAGCTTTTCTGTGTTCATCTGCTTTGCTAGGAAGACTGGAGCTGTCACTTAGACCAGAAGAAGACATTCATTACACATGCAGCCAGGCGTTGCCTCTCACCTGAATGTGTTTAGAAATGATGGATAATGCCGTTGGGTTCCCTGAAGACCTGCATTAGAGATGCGGCAGCGCCCAGAAGAAGGACTGAAGCCTCATCTTTGCGTGTGGCTGGGCTCCCTGCCTAATGAGCGCATAGTGTGTGGGCGTCTCACCCCCAGGAGTCCCTGTGTTTATAAGAGACCTAACAATGCTAAGCAGTTGTGTCTCCCAGCTAGCCCTGCCTGCACAAGGCTCAGATCATAGCTTCCAATACCCTAGAAGGCACCCCTGCCCTTCCTTCATCTCCTCCCAGCATCTTCTCTCACCTGGACTACTACTGTAACCTGCTCATTGCTCCCCCTGCTCCATCCTGGCTCCCTCACTCCAAACCCAGCGTGGTCTTCCTCTCTTTAAAAAAAAAAAAAGCACATTTCTTTCTTTATTTTTGGCTGCACTGGATCGTCATTGCTGTGCACGGGCTTTCTCTAGTTGCAGCAAACGCAGGCTACATTCTAGTTGTGGTGCACGGGCTTCTCTTGTGGAGCACACTCTCTAGAGTGCTTAAGCTTTTTTAGGTGTGGCTCAGGGGCTTAGTTGATCCCCAGCAGGTGGAATCCTCCCAGATCAGGGATCGAACCCTGTTCCTGCATTGTCAGGCAGATTCTTAACCACTGGACCATCAGGGAAGGCCCTGAGTCATCTCTTTAAAAGCATCAATAAGACCCTCTGACTGCTCCCGTTAAAATTCTCCACTGCCTTTAAAATAAAACCCAGCTTCATATGCTGGCTTAGCAAGGCCCCAAACCCCACTTACGTCACCTACTACATGGTGGCCCTCTCCCTGCACCTTCTGAGTCCCAGCTCCTGACACCAGCTTCTTGTTCCTCAGCCATGGGCTTCTCATCGCAGTGGCTTCTCTGTTGTGGAGCACAGGCTCATTTCATCCTTAGGGCCTGGGCACTAGGCTTCTGGAAGGCAGGGTCCCAGCCCCTGTGCCTGATACTGGAACGTCCCCTCCCTGGAGAAGCCCTGCCTGACCACCCAGCGTCCGCAGCCACCCATCCACTTGGTGTGTGCTCTGATTCTCTGAGGCCCCATGGACTGTAGCCCATGAGGCTCCTCTGTTCATGGGACTCTCCAGGCAAGAATACTGGAGTGGGTTGCCATTTCATCCTCCAGGGGACCTTCCCAACACAGGGACTGAACCCAAGTCTCTTGCGTCTCTTGCATTGCAGGCAGGCTCTCTACCACTCGTGCCATCGGGGAAGCCCCACCCAACTTCAGATTCACTCATCTAATACCGTCTCCCTGGGGCTGACCTCTTTCATTTCTCTGTCTCCTTCAGTTAGAAGGCAGGCTCCCCTAGAGCAGAGACTTGTTTGTCTTCATCTCATGTGTCCCCAGGCCTCACATTCAGCACATGTTTGTGGAAGGGATGGATTTATGACGTAGCCAGTATTTCTAACCTTAGCTGATAAATGCCCAAGCAGAAACAGAGAGACTTGGCCACTATGTGCAGCCACGTCATTTCTGAATGTACAGTATCCTTGGAAGTATCAAAGCAATCTCTCGGACCCTTTGGGCCCCTTTCCCCGCTGTCTGGAGTTCAGGAATCCAAGTTTGGGGCCGTCCTTGCTTTTAACACAATGGTCGTAATGCAGGTGTACTAGAGCAGAACTGAGATTCGTTGTTCTGCCACTAGCTTTATAGACAGACCTCACTTGCCAGCAGCTTCCTTGTCTCGGGAACTCGACCTCCTCCCATTAGTGGTGTCACTGAATTCTGTTAAAATCCTTTACCAGCGCAAGTCCCCTTTCCTCTAGAGGGGGAGCCAGCTGTTCCCTTGGTTTTATAGAAATGTATTCAGAGGACTATGGAAGCTATACAATATCCTGGTATTTCAAAGATATATTGGAATTTTATATCCCGGCATTTCCCATCAGTTGGATTTTGAAATGTGGACACATGTTGATAAAATGGACACTTACATAATCACCGTATCTATTTTCTTTTTTTAAACTTTTTATTTTGTGTTGGGGTAAAACCGATTAACAATGCTGTGATAGTTTCAGGTGAACAGCATAGAGACTCCGCCATCCCCGCCGTCCATATACATGTTTCTATTTTCCCCCAAACTCCCCTCCCATCCAGGCTACCACATAACATTGAGCAGAGTTCCCTGTGCTATATACAGTACATCCTTGTTGGCCATACATTTTAAATTCTGTTTTCTAAACTGTATTTGTTTATCTGCTCACACATAGAGGTAAGCATCTTTGAACTTGAAAAGCTAAAAAGTTGCTGAAAAAATTATTTAGGGTTTTCAAGTGTATTCAGTAAACTAAGAGATTATTTCAGCTTCTTAGGATTATCTGGGTAATGTCTTGCTTTGGTGAATTAAATCAAACTTGAAGAGACTCAGATAGCTGATGAAGCCTTGCACTTGTACAGTGGCCAGGAAGCTGGTTTTCCCACCAGCGTGTGAGCAGTTGCTGCCCTAGGAGCTTCCTGTTCTTGGAGTTAGTCTCCGTCCTCACTTAAAGGACAAAATTTCCTTAGACCTCATTGTTAATGGGCTTCCCTGGTGGCTCAGCAGTAAAGAATCCTCCTGCCAATGCAGGAGACTGGGGTTCGATCCCTGAGTTGGGAAGTTCCCCTGGAGAAGGAAATGGCAACCCACTCCAGTATTCTTGCCTGGGAAATCCCATGGACAGAGGAGCCTGGCAGGCTACAATCCATGGGGTCACAGAGAGTCAGACACAACTGAGTGACTACAGCCACCGCCACCATCATGCTGTTCATACAACAGGGTCTCAGGTTTCAGAAATCCTAGAATTTCAGCCTCTTAGAACAGAAGAAGCCAGGTTCTTTGAGGTCACAGAACCTGTGGTAGAGTTGAGGGTGGTTGCTGCATGGCTGCCTGCCCCTCCGCGTCCTGCCTCATCCTTGCTCTTATTTTTCCCGATTCCCCTGTGTCTTCCTGAAGTAGCCTCTGATCTTTGATTGCTTCTAAAGCTAGTCCTTTAACTTGAGGTTGAAGGTTAGCGATTATCTTTTTTACCCAAGGTTACTTCCCATGAGCCTGCCCCATGGGCTGGTGGACAACTCTCAGCTCGAAGCAGATTTCTTGCAGATAGGAAAATTCAGTGACATTTTATTAAAAGACACAAACCTAGGATTTTTCCTACAGGAGAACGTTAATTACTGCTTGAGCCTTTTTTTTTTTTTTTTTTTTAAATAATTCTTTCCAGAACATGACTGTAAAGAAGAGTAGAGAGGTAGCCATCCTGGAGGAGTGAAGATGGGGTTGCAGAGGGGTAGGATGCAAGGTCAGGAGCAGTTGTTAGGTGTGTGTGGGTGTGTTTAGTGGATACTGGGGCTTTTTTTAATGCAAATAGACTCCACTATAATTACCATTTCTTTTGGTAGTCATGGAATAAATACAGCCTTGAAAAGAGGCATCATAGAATACAGTTTATGTTTCTTGAAAAGATGAACAAGGCTTCTCTCACCATCATCCCAGTGCATGTAGTGAAAGTCCTTACACCAGTTTTGAGGATTTAGAGTTTCTAGGATTCCAGACTTTTTTAAGCTGAAGCAGAACACAGTTAACAAGGTAAATTTAATATAGAGAAAAGGCACAGTTTAGCCAAAGCTGAGCATAAGTGTTTTGTGTCACTTTCTGTTTGTGATCACAGGTGATGCTGTTCCTTCCAGTCACCGAATGGTTGCTAATTATAGGTCATACAAAATTAATCTATCAGAAGAGAAGGGAGCATTGGAAAATAGTCATCTTTAGTGAGTTGGCAAGGGTAATGTGCAGTTTTAAATGGCAGGGGTCATCTAGGAAAGCAAAGAATCGAGTATAAGAAAAAGAAAAACCAAAGCACTGTGAAAATCATGCAAATCTAATACTAAAGAATGTTTTGGCACTTGGGTTTAAGATTGGAGATGTACATTATAGAATTATTAAACTAATGACCTAAAGTAAGAAGGACCATATTAAGAAGCTTTGGTTTTAGTTCTTTGCTATTGAAAAATCAGTTTATTGCTCACTTATATTGGCATGTGAATAGGGAAGGAAGACTATTTTCAAAGTTCTAAAATTGAATTTACAGGTTGAGGCCATTGATACAGTTTGCTCATAGGTACAATTTGACCGTATGCCCTCTCAGATATTGGAATTAAATATTGATTCTAGTGAGATTCCAGAATTTTAAAACCTTACATTTTTAAAGTTTCTTACTTTACTGTCTCTCAACAGCAAGGAAATTTATTTTATTAATATTAATCAAAAAACAGAAATGATTTGTATTTCTTATATTATATATTTAGTGTTAGGGGAAATGATATGACGAGGAAATATTTGACAAGGGCGTAGGATTTTATTTGAAGTGCGGTTCCATGATAAATGTGATATATGCCAGGTCAGGTATTAGTTATTCCTAGGCAGAAAATAATGGTAGGTTATTTCACTCTTTAAATAGCGGATAGGTGATTCCTGGGCTCTGTCCATTTTGCATTTTTATTCAGCCTTTGTGGAGCTGGCTCTTTGCCTTAGGGACAAGACATGGAATTAAAGACAAAAACCAGGTGCTGAGTGATTTCATGACTAGAATAGTAGCAGGCAAAATTGGGATATTTCTTTATGAGTTTTACCTTTCTGTTTCATGTAGAGTGAATCCCAGGCTAATTTTGTGTTTAGAAAGATTTTTATCTTAACACGTATTTGAGAAGATTTTCAGCTCAGACAGTGAAGAACCTGCTTGCAATGCAGGAGATCCCAGGTTCAATTCCTGGGTCAGGAAGATCCCCTGGAGAAGGGACTGGCAATACACTCCAGTATTTTTACCTGGACTATCCCATGGACACAGGAGCCTGGCAGACTATAGTTCATGGGGTTGCGAAGAATCAGACTCAACTAAGCGACTAACATACTTTCAGGTCTATAGTGCATTCCACAGTTACATGTGTGGGGAAAAATCCCTTACATTTAAAAAATAGTAAGGAAATCCAGAGAAGATAGTCAAAGAGGTGGCAGGGGGTTACAACATGTTTATCTCTGCTTCTAAACCAAGAGCAGGGCCTGATTCATATCTGGTACTCCCTGAAGGGTGGGCAAGTTGAATTGATTATTAGAATGACTCCTCCCCTTTTAAAAGGAAGAATTCTGCTATAGTCTCTGAATTACACAATCACCACCTCTCCCTCTCCCTCCACTGTTTTTTCTGTAGACTTGACACTTTGTATTATAAGCTTAAAAATGAGAATATCATATTTACCTTCAAGATTTGCTTGAAAATATAAAATGTAAGGAGGAAAAAAAATGTATTAGTTTTATGTAGATCCCTGGGTGGCCCTGTACTTGGACTTGGTATTTACATTTACATGGTAACTGAGCAAATGCCAGGTTAACAGGTCTTTTATTCAGCAGGCAGAATAACTGGTGATGGTTAAAAGTAACCTAGAAAGCACCACATTTAGTTTATAAAGATAGATTAGTATTTATAATGTCTCCCTCTTCAAAGTGTTAAGCATCTTCCAATGTGTATTGTAAGAATAGGAATTAAATGGTGGTTTTACTATGGTGTTTTATTGGGCATACAAATTCTACACCATATGAGCAGGTGTATTATTTGCTTAAAGTGTGACACTAATTCTTTGCTTGAGATATTTTTACCATAAAATTAGGATTAGGAAGGGAAATTATATGATGATCCGCAGTGTTCATTTTTGAAATATTTACCATACACCTGAAATGAGAAATTGCTTAAAATGACATGGTGACCAGTGGTATAGCAGCTTTCTTGCTTAGAGCAAAAAAACAGCTTTAACTAGAGCAGCATGTCTATTAGTAGTAGGGAAAAGATAACAGCAGGGAATAGCTTATTTAGATGTGATCGTGCTCAGTTCTCCCATTTGGCAGATGTGGAAACTGAGGCACAAAATACAAGTGTCTTTAAAAGTAAGTTATAAGAACATGGCGGTTATATTTTAGAGTGTCTTTTTTAGGATGTAAGAGCAGATTATTCTGTATCAAGATCTGTTGTTTGAGTTTCTGATGGAATATGAGACAGACTTCTCCTTCAACACTCAAGGGAAATGAGGGAGAGCTGAGAAGAAACCTTTGAGAGTGAGCTTGTGATGAGCAAGAGAGGGGATGCTGTCTGGCTTCCCTTCAGCCATGGCCAGGGCTGGTGTGGTCCAGTGCGGAACAGGCCCGGCAATACTTAAGAAGCCGCCGTTGTACTGTGGTCACTCATTCAGAAGGGCATAACAGTCATGGGGCATCACAGAGGAAAGACGGTTGTTCCAGGAAGAATGGATGGATTCAGGGCTGTGGAGGGGCAGAGCAGGGTCCCTGGGGAGGAGGAGAAGAGTGAGAAATTGCACCTGCTTCCATTATCAGATCATCCTTCCCAGAGACTAAAATGTATCTTCAGCTGCTACTGCAAATTCGTGTTTCTGAAATTAAACATATCTAAGTTAGGTAATTATTAGGATGGTAGTGTCATTTCCTTGTCATCTGTGGTGAAAATCTAATAGGGAAACCCGTGATGGCCCCAAATCAACTTGACTGCTAGTTAAATGTTCATTTTGCGCCGTCGATGGGCACCCTTGCCAGTGGTGAGCTTGACAAGGCTGCTGGGTCTGTGTTGGGTTCTTAGCCTGTCTCCCTCTTCTGGGTGCTGGTTCCCCGAGTGATAGGACCATCCCTCTCTCTGCCTGCAGAACAATCGACCATGACTACCGAATCGGGATCAGACTCGGAATCCAAGCCGGAGCAGGAGGCCGAACCCCAGGAGGCGGCGGGGGGCCAGGGGGTACAGCCGGAGGCGCAGCCGGGCCCCGAGCCGGCCGCCGAGGAGCAGCCCCAGGCGCCGGAGCAGTTCGAGGAGGCCGCAGCGCACAGCACGCCTGTGAGGAAGGAGGTGAGCCCGCATCGCCCCGTACCTCTGCCATTCCAACCCAGAACCATGAATGAATGTCTGCTGAGCTTTTCCAGGCTTTCCTCTGACCTGGATCTCAGCACTAGCAGGAACGTGGTGGGTGCAGGGGAGGGGAGGGAATCATCTGCTTGTCCTCTTCTGTTCCCCGGGCAGATGGACACTTAAGCTGTTTTAAGACTTTCAGTGAATGACATTCCACAGCCTTGCTTGGTAACGCCTTCCTTTGATGAAAGCATTTCAGCTCACACTGAAATCTGGACTGCGGGTCCACGGTTTTATCTGAGTTTACAGGGAGGCTAGACCCTGAACTGGCAGCTCTAATTATGCTCCCAGTTGTTTATTTAAGCCTCTGGTGGCTCAGACAGTAAAGAATTCGCCTGCAATGCAGGAGACCTGGGTTTGGTCCCTGGGTCCAGAGATCCTCTGGAGAAGGGCATGGCAACCCATTCTAGTATTCTTGCCTGGAGAATGAATCCCCATAGACAGAGGAGCCTGTTGAGCTGTAGTCCATGGGGTCGCAAAGAGTCGACATGACTCAGCGGCTAAGCATGTACACACTAATTCAGAACTATTCTAACATTTCCCCGGGGGCTACTCTGACCTTAAGGTTACCAGCGGTCCCTAGTAGGTGTTCAAGCTGCTCTCTTTCTCTCTGCCATGGACATATTCAACTTTGTTACCTAAATGTGTTTAAGTTGTCATGGATAATGTGATTATTCCTTTTAAAAATTTTCCTACAAAATATAAAGCATGATTTATACCTGGGCCTTGAATGAATCCATATTTAAATTTTTTTGTCTTCAAACTTCAAACCTGGGATCCGTATGTTTTAGGATGCTGACTCATGGGTTAAGGGAATCTGGGAATCTCTACATATGGTTGACCTTTTACAGGTTGAAAGTGTCTATGTCCAGCCAGAAATTCTAGAGGATGTCAAAAGGAGACATTGAGTCCTCATGCCTTTTTTAAAACACAACACATAATTGTAACATTAAATTATGTGTTGACAAGCCTGATTATTTTCTTTCTTTTCTGCTTTTAAACTCTATAGTCATGTTGGAACTTCCCTTGCGGTCCAGTGGCTGACTCTGCACTTTGAAATGCAAGGGGCTTGGGTTCAGTTCTTGCTCAGGGAACTAAGATCTTACATGTGGTGCGGTAGGGGGTCAAAAGGAAAAGAATAACATTTATTTTCATGCTCTGTCTGATCTCAGACGTTTTGTGAAGGGAGCTGTGGGTTATCCTTTACCTTTTGTCAGGTAGAATCTAAGGAGCAGGTGTTGTCATCCTGGTTTCCCTTACCTTTTCTTTTTGTGTAGACATAATAAGTGGTAGGGTTTTGTTTGTTTGCAGATCTTCAGCAATTTTAAATTATTAGGCTGGATTTTTCTATCCTCTTCACTCTGAAATGAAATAAACATGAAAGTGGGAGAAGAGCTTCTATACCCAAATATAATTAGACATACATAGTTAATAAATGGATTGACTTTCTATACTCAGACATTGGAAACTAAAGAGAAGTGTGACTCTAAACCACTTTTCTTCTGTAGTTATCTCAGTGTTTCCAGAACTCTTTTCAAGTCCTCTGGACGTCAGCTTGCTCATTTACAAAATGGAGAGGTCAGAAAAGAGAATTTTCTAAGAACATATCTTTCTTTGGACTTTTGAGAGTGTATTTGCAGACCAGTAGAAGCAGTGGTTGGGCCCATGGGTTGAATACGCATTGGGGGTAATCTAATAGATAGAAGAGGGGTAGAAAAAGTCATTGGAGAGCAGGGCACAGGGAGATTCCAAGGGGATTGACACAAGGGAAAATGTTGCTTTTCTGTAGGATTGCTCCCTCTTAAAGTTCTGAGTCTAGCTTGGACTGGATTGTTAGGCTTTGAAAGCAGATTAAAGCCTTTGAACAGATTTGATATTTTCTTATACTGGTTCATTACAATGAAGAGTGGGGGGGGAAGCAGACTTAAAGGATTATTTTTAATTAATTTCAGTACTTCTAGCTTCACTGAATTGCTGCTGCTGCTGCTGCTGCTGCTAAGTCGCTTCAGTCATGTCCGACTCTGTGCAACCCCATAGATGGCAGCCCACCAGGCTCCACTGTCCCTGGGATTCTCCAGGCAAGAACACTGGAGTGGGTTGCCATTTCCTTCTCCAATGCATTAAAGTGAAAAGTGAAAGTGAAGTCGCTCAGTCGTGCCCGGCTCTTAGCGACCCCATGGACTGCAGCCTACCGGGCTTCTCCGTCCCTGGGATATTCCAGGCAAGAGTACTGGAGTGGGGTGCCATTGCCTTCTCTGTCATTGAACTGAGTTAGAGCTAAATCAAGTATTTTAACAGTCGTAAAATTACTGAGAAGATTAATACTTGAAACTCTGTAGGCTTTACAGTTTATAAGATACCTGGTATGTTTATGGAGCAGTATGGGTCATGGAGTAAAGTACCTGCCAAACAGCTCGACCCAGTGAATGAAAGAAGCAGAATACATTAGATTCAATCTTAGATGATTTAATTACTTTTAAGGCTTATACTATCCAACACTTTTGTTTTTTTCTAATTGAAGTATAGTTGGTTTACAATGTCTTATTAGTTTCAGGTGTACAGCAGTGTGATACAGTTATACACACTTTTTTTTTTTCAGGTTCTTTTCCATTATAGGTTATTACAGGGTATTGAAGATAGGTTCCTGTGCTGTATGGACCTTGTTGCTTATCTAGTTTAATATATATATAGTAGTGTATGTTAAGTTGCTTCAGTTGTGTCTGACTCTTTATGACCCTATGGGCTGTAGGCTTCCAGGCTTCTCTGTCCATGGGGATTCTCCAGGCAAGAATACTGGAGTGGGTTGCCATGCCCTGCCTCCAGGAGATCTTCCTGACCCAGGGATCAAACCCGCGTCTCTTATGTCTCTTGCATTGACAGGCAGGTTCTTTACCACTAGTGCCACCTGGGAAGCGTGTATCTGTTAATTCCAAATTCCTAATCTGTCCCCTCACCCTTTCCCTTCTGATAACTATACATCTGCTCACTATGTCTGTGAGAGCCAGTGCCTTTTTAAAAAGTCAAGAGCCCAAACTTTCCTGGCAGTCCAGTGGTTAAGACTTCGCCTTCCAATGAAGAGGGTGCAGGTTTGACCCCTGGTTAGGGTGCTAAGATCCCACATGCCTCAGAGCCAAAGAACCAAAACATAAAATAGAAGCAGTATTGTAGTAAATTCAATAAAGACTTTAAAAATGGTCCATATCAAAAAAAAATCCTTAAAAGTCATTTGTACCCTTCTTTGCTTGGGCAAAACTTGATGGCATTCACTAAGAACTCAGCACTTCTCGTGTTAATACTTAAGTCAAACTGAAAGAAGTCCCTATGGGTACATTCAGGTGGCAGAAATTATTTAGGTGTACCTGTTAGTATTATTTTTGTGTATGTGTATCCATTCCTTATGTCCTAATTCAGACATCCCTCATCCTGTAGGAGATAGAAAATCCTGTTTCTACAGTGTCCTTTGATTGCCTGAGCAATGCAATATTTATTTCCTGTCTTGCAGTGTCCATTGTTTGCTCTCCACAGGTCACTGACAAGGACCAGGAGTTTGCTACCGGACCTGCCAAGCAGCTCGAATATCAGCAATTTGAAGACGATAAACTGTCTCAGAAATCATCTAGCAGCAAACTATCTCGATCTCCATTGAAGATTGTCAAAAAGCCTAAAAGCATGCAGTGCAAAGTGATACTTCTGGATGGATCAGAATATACCTGTGATGTAGAGGTCAGTGTATATTTAAAATTTTTTTTTTGTCCTGGATATTGAGAGCTGGGGCATATTGGTCTAAAGCATGCAAGATGCCTCTTTGTTTTTCCAGATCTCTGGAAAATTACTCAGATCCAGTTTCTAAATACAAAATTATTTCCAGTCTCTCTCACAGGGGATCAAATTACTGAAAATGCTTGTCCCCAAAATGTTACAATCTAGAGAAAAATGTGATCTTCTTTTAAAAAAAGACAAAATATCTAATACTTTCCACTGTAGGAAAAACATTTTGGAGGCCTTTAAAAGATCAGGTTTTCTTTAATATCCTGGCTGTGAGCTGTCATTGAAATGAATTTTACTTTTTCTATTTGCATTACTTATGGCGGGGTTGTTAATTGGAGGAAACTTACAGATTTCTGTACATAGGAGTGGTAGGGTAATTTGAATGGTGAATGTCCTTTTCCTGCTTGGACAATGAACAGGATCTGCAGTTCGAGTGTAAAAGGGTTTTAAAATTCACATCTGCAGCTCGAGTGTAAAAGCGTATGCTCCTCTGTGCTCTTTCTGTAAAGAAAAAAAAAAAAAAAATTCCTTCGAGAGAAAGGGCGGGTGAATGACTTTTATCAGAGATGTGTGACCAGACCAAGTTAACAGCTGAGAGCACCATGGGCTGTTGAGAGTGGTAGAGACACGGATGGTTGCTGAGTATCTCGAGAACACAGGCTGGGCGAGAACTCAGGCGGGAGCTACAAGTCCGCCAGGTCCACCACCCACCACCCGCCACATCTTCGATCCCCATTTTAGATTTAATATTTTCGTTTAAAGAGCTGTTCCTCTGCCTCCAGCTGCCTGCCCTTGGTCCTTCGCACATCCCTCTGCTTACACCCCGCCCACCACATGACTCCACCGGCGCCCCCTTCTGCCAGGGGTGCTGAGAATCTGGACCTCTGTGTGTGGTGGTTCATTTCAGACACAGCCAGCACCACGCCCACCTGAGGCCCCATGTTCTCTGCCTGTAACCCCTGCCTCGTTCCTCATAGTCTGCGCAATGCGCTCACGCACCAGTGCTTTTCTTGGAACAGAAGGTTCAAATCCATTTCACATTGATAACATCACTTAGGGTGGGGATAGGGTTGCATTACCAAATCACTACAGATTATAGGGACATAGAAAAAATTTTTTAATAAACTCTTAGATCAAAAGTGATTTCATTTCTCTTGTTAGAGATTTTTTGTCATCCTGTAACCTGACAGTTATTAGTGGGTTGCTTAGTGAAATGGGCTTGTTTGTCACCGACTTGTTGAATAGGGAAAAGGGTAGGGAGTAAGAATATATTTTCTGAGGTTTGCCACACACAGGTCTGTTTGTTGCAGTTTGCCTGCTGCTTCTGATTTTGCCGAATTTCTTAGTGCAAAGTATTCAATTATTGATTCAGATGTTTATTCTGGAAATGAGAAGATCCAGTAATATACTCTTACCTGGGCTTTACTATGAAGCTTAAAAGCACTTTTGTAACCTTTAGCAACGTTGCATTTTTCCAGTGTGGATCCACCTTCTGGAAAAATTTAATTCAAGAGCTTTTTTCCTTAACTTGAGAGTGAGTCTTTCTACTGAATTATATTTATATAATGCAGTAAATAGGGTTCCCCGGCAATCCTCTAGTCAAGACTACCAGAGTTTTCTAAAGAACAGTCTGGAAGAAAGTGGATAGTGTTTCACACAGGGAGAATTCCAGCAGTATAGGTGCATCTGTGGAAACTAGTAGTTCTGATGCTTCCAGTGCCTTTTCCTGTTCTAAGACTCATGGAGAGAAGAAGCACAGAACTCTGGAGAAGCAGGATTACCACCCCCAACCCCTGTCCTCAACTCGAGCAAGTGAATTAAGAATAGAATACAGGAGACAGTAAGAGGAATACCCCCCCCCCCTTTTTTTTTTTTTTTTGCATTGAAGAAGACCTCAAACAAGGCATTTTGTTTTAATGAAATCTCTGTGCCTAGCTGTTTTTCCTCCCTGGCTTATTTAATGCCTTTAATGTTTCACCATCAAAATCAACAAGGCTCAGTTTGCCACGACTGTGTCATGAGAATTTATAGTTGCCAGCAAAGGACCCCCTGCCAGCACACACACACACACACGCACACACGCACACACACACACACACACACACTCTTTACCTGCACCTGATTCTCTCTTCTTTTGATGGTAGAAGGTAGCTTTTCCCCTACACGCACACACACACGCACGCACGCACACACACATGCACGCGCGCACACACACACACACACACACACGCACACACTCTTTACCTGCACCCGATTCTCTCTTCTTTTGATGGTAGAAGGTAGCTTTTCCCCTTGCCCAGCAGTGCTGCAGCAGAGGAAACCCGGCGACCCTGAAAATCAAGATACAAGAAGCCCTTGTTCTCTGAAAATAGTGACTTCATGAAGCGTGCAGATCCCGCCTCCACTGTTTTGATGGGAACCCCTTTCCAGTTTGCTGGATTTTTCAAATTTCCCTCCAACAGTAGCTGTAGATCATTGTAACATTGGGTGTTTTTCCATTTGAGAGATGTATTTCCTCAGTCATTTTTTTCAAACTCTTCATCATGACTATCTAAAATATAAAAAGAACTAATTACACATAAAACATAAGAACAAAAATCTGATGATCAGCAATTTGATATGCATGTTTGGGCAATGTTTGCAGGCCACAGGATTGTCACATTTGCCAACAAAATCACCAATACTGCCATTCTTTTCCTGTCATTTTTATTGGACCTTTAGAGAATGCAAGCTACTTCCTATGGCCAGTTTGTCACCGTCATCATTGCTATTTAGTTCTTGAACATGAATTGTAAAAGAGAAAATAAACAGAAGTACCAGTCACAACAATAGAGGAAGTGGTGCTTATCATGTTTATTTTATTTTAATTTCACTCCCTTTGTTTCCGGGTCTGATTAATGTACAGTGTATTTTCTGATGACCATCCAGTGAGAAATGTTTCCTCTTATTTGACACCATTTTCATCTAGTCTGATTTGGTTTTAGGAAAATAAAATAGACATGGTTTGAACTTTGAATCCATATTTCATCCATCTTTTAAGTCATTTTCAGGTGTAGTTTGGTTTGTTCTCCATAAGAAACCCAAGAGGTGGCGGAGTCCCAAGCTTTACCTCAAAAGTGGCAGAAGGTAGACCTTGAAGGCAGACTTTGTTTTTCACAAGGGCCAACTGTGTTGCTGGTTTAGTTGTGAGCAAGACCAAGTGCTTGTGAGCCCCAGGTAATCCCATGTGGGGCTGGAATCCAGGAGACAATGCCCGTAGGTGAAAGAACTCTAGCCTCTCTGGAGAGATCTTTCCATCAGATTTGGGCAAATACAGAAGGTACTTAAGTATAGCAGTAAAACCTTAAAAGCCTGCAGCTCAGACATCCCCCCAAGTTTGGCCATGCCCAGAGGCCTGCAGGTTGATGGACTCCATGACTAAGTACTACTCAGATCCTTCCAAAATCCAGTGTTTACTCCAACATGCACTTCTTGCTACTATTCAGAGATGCTTCCAACGGACCAGAGAGGATAAAGGAATATTTTGCCCTCTAAATATGCTTTCATCACCTTCTAACTGTCAGGAAGGAGCTGTTTAAAAAATTTCCAAATATCCTGTCTTGCTTGTGATCCAATTAACTTTCCATATCATGCTTCTGTTTCATGTATTCTACTCACAGGGGTTTAGTTGGAAAAATAAAATCACTGTCTGAATTTTCCATCTTCTCTAGGTTACATGATTAAAATGCTTTATGGTCCCTTTAGAAGTTCTTGAAAAAGTGTGTTAGTTGCTTAGTAGTGTCTGACTCTTTGCAACCCCATGGACTGTAGCTCTTCCACCAGGCCCCTCTTTGTCTGTGGTATTCTCCAGGCAAGAATACTGAAGTGGGTCACTATTCCCTTCTCCCAGGCATCTTCACAACCCAGGAATCGAACCCATGTCTCCTACATTGCAGGTAGATTCTTTATCATCTGAGCCACCAGAGAAGCTCTTAGAAGTTCTTGATTGGATGGCAGATAGAACTGCTATTATGCAGAAGGTTGAATAGAACACCTATTACTTTTCATGGAAGTTGTAGTTGTAAAAAATAAAAAATAAGAATTTTTTCAAACCAGTACGAGTATCATTCACTCAACTACTACATAATTCAGAGGTTTTGATTCTGTATAATTGTGTAAATTTGGATTTAACCTCTCAGTGGGTTTCTGTTCAACTATATGTTTTACTACATCAAAACATGTTACATGCTATGACCAAGTGGCCCAGTCTTGCAGCTGAGCCTTCCAGCCTGAAGACCAGTGGACTCCTGACCACAGAAGGGCTTGAATAAACTCAGCTTTCTTGTGCAGTGACTCTTTGAGCAACCACAGGAGCAGTGGCACACGAGGACTGTTAACAGGCACCTTCTTATTTACCTGACATAGTCAGCATGCAGTCTTCCCCCAGGTGTTCAGATTTGACTTCTTGAAGGTTTAAGAGAAACAAACTCTTTTACTAAAAGTGTTAAAAACTTTTCTTCTAGTTTTCATTTCAAAAAGTGACAGAGGCCACAGCCTCGCAGTCACACAGCTCCAAGCTGATTCAGGGTCCCAGGACAGGAGTCTCTGCCACTAGTTGAGCTTCTTTAGACTCCTTCCTAGAGGAGGCCCTTGATTACAGCTTCCAAACATCTCTTGAGGTGTTGTCTCCACCAGGCATCTCATTCACATCTCTGTATTTTGTAGAAAACATTGATTGATTTGTACATGGCAGGTACTGAAACAGTTTTTAACAAGGGGATGCATCATTTGAGTCTTATGATTTGTCTTAATGAGCCTTCTTTTTTCTTGTTTACAACCATTCCAGTCCCTAGAACTGACATCACACAGTGTGCAAAAGATGACAAGGAAGACATTGATATAAAGCATTTCTTGAGGGCCTGCAATGTTCCAGGCACTGAAAACCAAATGAGGCAAAGACTTCAAGCTTAGACAGGGTGTTCTCTTCCTCAGGAGTCACACAGTTTTAGATCTGGTAAGGGTCATTGGAGATAACTTTGTCTCCTGTCTCATTTCACCGAAGAGGAAATAGGCCCAGAGTAGTTAATGTTATGCCTGAGGATACACAGCCTGGAAAGGACCATGAAGGGCTAGGGCCCAGATCTCCTGCCCTCTGCTCCAGAACTCTCTTTGTTGTTGTTCAGTTGCTCAGTTGTGTCCAGTTCTTTGTGAACCCATGGACTACAGCATGCCAGGCTTCCCTGTCCTTCACTGTCTGCCAGAATTTGCTGAAACTCATGTCCGTTGAGTCGGTGATGCCATCCAACCATCTCATCCTCATCTAAGAGACAGGTTGAGTTGATGGAAAGGATGTCATCTTCTCAAGACTTCTTAAACCTAATTTCTCAGAAGGACCACCAAGGCCTTGCTTCTGGCTATACTATCATGAAATAAGATGCCCTGAAAGATACCTGCACCCCTGTGTTCATAGCAGCACTATTCACAGTAGCCCAGACATGGAAACAATCCAAATGACTATTGACAAAGGAATGGATAAAGAAGTTGTGGTATATATATACAATGGAATATTACTCAGCCATAAAAAGAATGATATAATGCCATTTGCAGCAACATGGATGGACATGGAGATTATCATACTAAGTGAAGTAAGTCAGTTTTTTTTCAGTTTGCATTACATGAGAAGCTAACACAATTTTGTAAATCAATTCTACTTCAATTGAAACAAAAAAGATATTCTGTGAAGAGTAGAACTTGGAAACAGCACTTTTTAATTTTGAGTAAGAAGAGGAAAACAGCTGGGGAAGTGTCTTACAGAAACTCTTCAAAGTGGGGAAGGGACCAGAGCTCCAGCTGATCTCCACTCCTTGCCAGAACAAAGAATGACTGGGAGCCAGTTGTACAGTTGTTGCGTGTCCTACTCAGAGTGGAAAGGCAAGTCTGATCTGGGACCCTCACCATCCTTTCTGGAGAGAAACACTTTGCACAATACAGTGATCTCTTCCTCCAATCTTCCTGATCAATTGCCAGTTCATTTCATAATTACAGCATGTCTCCCATGAAAGACAGGTTATAATTTTCAAGATTATAGCTCGTCTCCTTTTCGTTAGCATTTAAATTGATGCCTTTCTTTTTCCGGCCATAGTCTTGGCTCTGTGGGAAGTTTAGGGAGAACGCTACTGGCATCAACCACAAAATGAGAAAAGTCTTTTCAAAGTTAGTTCATAACCTGGGAAAATGTCTACATGGTGGATCATCTCTTGAATGTGATACCAATTTTTTTGTTGTTGTTACCTTCAACGTCAGAGGCAGGTGTCTTTGACCTTGTCCCTTCTTGGACAGCAGAGCTCAAGTCTTGTAGAATAGCAGGTTCTTAGGGTCGGAGGACGGCATAAACTCTGGTTCAGTCCTGCACTCACATTCCAACAAAGTGCAGAGGTAGGTTCTGGAAGCCTGGAGGACAGTGATATTAAAGTCCTTGTCTTAGGGACACAGTAAAATAGTCACAGAAAACCAGCTTGCACACAATTTTGTGGTGTCTGTCCACAAACCAGCTGATCTGGTCTTAGAGGGAAGTGCACACAGTCAGGCAGCAGTTAGTGTCAGGATTTGACTGCCATGTACACCTTACAGTCCAGCGTCCAGTTGGCACAGGAAGAGAGCTGAATATGAGGATCGTAGTTTGAAAACCCAGAGAAGGCAATGGCACCCCACTGCAGTACTCTTGCCTGGAAAATCCCATGGACGGAGGAGCTGGTAGGCTGGAGTCCATCGGATCACTAAGAGTTGGACACGACCGAGCAACTTCACTTTCACTTTTCACTTTCATGCATTGGAGAAGGAAACGGCAACCCACTCCAGTGTTCTTGCCTGGAAAATCCCATGGACAGAGGAGCCTGGCATTCTTCAGGCCATGGGGTCACAGAGTCGGACACGACTGAGCATGCACGCACAGCACAGCTTATTGCCTAATAATATATTAAACACTGGAAAGTATTTCTTAAATCTGAGAAAGTGAATTTCATCTTGACTCTCCCTTCCTAGGCTTTTTTCCCCCAACCTGGAAAGAAGATTATCAGTGTTTCCATATGAGCTAATCATTTATCTGGCAGTTGGGGAAATGCTGAATGATTTTATTAAGTATGAATAGGAAGTAACTGCACTCAACACCCACTTGTGAGGACTGAGACACTGACCTCAAACAGGAAATTTGCTTTTCTCAGGCTGCCCGGCTTGAACCTGCTGAGATCAGACAGAAGATGTGGCTAAGGGTCTGTTGCTGTTATGCCAGAAATCAGTAGGTGTTTAACAACCCTGAATAGGTGCTAAAGATAATTAAACATACTCCATATCTGGCTTTCAGCATTAGCCTCCTCTCGTGAGCCAATTCCCACTTTATGGTGAGTGAGGAGGCAGTGGTCCTTGGCGTTGGTGATGAACTCCTCAAAGTGTGTAGGAAAATCTATTAGAGAAGGTGTCCGACTAAGTCACCCACTTTTCTTTCACACTTGATCCCTTCAGAAGTCCCTTGTTCCACTTAGCCTTAATTCAATATAGTTTCCAGTTTCTTCCTTGGTAACTCTGAGTAGTGTTATCTGAAGAGGTTTCTTTACTATTTTTTTTTAAATCAGAGTTTAGTTGCTTTACAATGTTGTGTTAGTTTCTGCTGTACAGCAGAATGAATCAGCTGAATATATATGGTGTGTGTGTTTGTGTATGTGTTAGTCGCTCAGTTCTGTCCAACTCTTTGTGACCTTATGGACTGTAGCCTGCCAGGCTCCTCTGTCCATGGGATTCTCCAGGCAAAACTACTGGAGTGGGTTACCATTCCCTTCTCCAGGGGATCTTCCCAACCTGGGGGTCAAACTGGAGTCTTCTGCACTGCAGGCAGATTCTATACCATCTGAGCCACCAGGGAAACCCCATACATATACATAATATGCCCTCTGTTTTGGATTTCCATCCCATTCAGCTCTTTACCACAGAGCATTGAGACCACACAGTTTTGAATGTCTTAAAAATGCAGGTTTCCCTGGTGGCTCAGATGATTAAAGAATCTGCCCGCATTGCAGGAGTCCAGGTTCCGTCACTGGATTGGGAAGATCTGGAGAAGGAAATGGCAACTCACTCCAGTATTCTTGCCTGGGAAATCCCATGGACGGAGGAGCCTGGCGGGCTACAATCCATGGGGTCGAAAAGAGTCAGACATGACTTAGCAACTAAATAAGAACAACAGCAACAAAATGCAGATCATCTGTATTTGTCCTTCTGTAGCAAATAGACAATAGGAGAGTCTTTGTGAGCCTGTTATCCTTGAGGAGTTTTGTGATGTGCTGGGTTTTAATGCAAATAACCAGGGACAATAGAAGCAACTCAGAAAAAGGGAAGAATTGGAAATCTAGTCAACTCACTTCCATGTCATGCTGAGACAGATTCTCTGCTTTTGTAGGGAACTTTCTCTCTTGCCTGAAGAAATTGGGAGTGGCTGTTTAAGGCACGTTTCTTAGATTCTTCTTTCTTTTTTAGGATCTAGGTTTTGAAATAGGGCTGCTGTATAAAAAGCATGACTCCAAATCTTTAGCTGACTGTAAATACCTCCCCACGAACAAAGATTCCTCCGCAGTGGTTCATGCTGTTAAAAATGGTATGCACATGTCCAATCATATTTTTGGCAGATATTTATTATTAGAATGTGTTGGCTGACTTTCCCTGCAGTGATATTTAAGTCTAGTAGCATTCGCTTATTTTATTTACTTATTTTTACATTTCCAGAATAATTCTTATTGTACTCAGGATATTTACACAGTTCTCTTTAGAATTTTGGCAGATGAAGAGATGAGAAAAGCACACAGGGAGAATTTGAAACGTCAGGAGCAGCTGAGAGTGGAAAGGGAAGGCCAAGCGCCTGCCAGGAAGGATGGGCTTGACCCACTAACAAGTTTGGGTACTTGCACATACTGGTTTTCTGTGCGTGTGGATGCTCAGTCTTGTCTGACTCTTTGCGACCCTGTGGACTGTAGCCCACCAGGCTCCTCTGTCCATGGGATTCTCCAAGCAAGAATACTGGAGTGGGTTGCCATTTCCTCCTCCCAGGGACCCTTCCTGACCCAGGGATTGAACCTGCTTCCCCTGTGTCTCCTGTACTGCAGGCGATTCTTTACTGCTGAGCTATCCAGGAAATTGGTTTTCTAGCTGTATGACACGTTACCATAAACTTGGAGATGTAACACATCTCATCTCACATTTTTTGGCTGGATTGTTCAGCATCTTATAGAGGAGAAGTCATGAACTTCACCGATTGCATCTTCGTCTAGAGGCGGGTCTAGGGGAAGATGCATCTACGTGCTTTCTGGTGCTGTTGGTGGAATGCATTTCCTTCTGGTTGTAGGACCGAGGACCCCTCTTGCTGCCTGTTAGCCAGGGACGACTCAGGGCTGCTGAGTTTGCTGTCAGTCCATGAGGCTTAGTCTGTCCCAGCAACAGAGAACCTCTCCCACCTTAGATTCCTCTACATTCAAGTCTCTCTTTTCCCCACCTTCTGCTGCCAACTGGAGAAAACTCTCTGCTTTTAAGGGCTCAGCTGATTAGGACAATGTTCCTATCGAAAGGTCACTGGTGCCAGCTAGTGTAACCTAACTGTTAGATCTACTCTGTCTGAACCCCCAGGGATCAGGTGGGGTGTATACACCAGGGAGATGAGAAATCACAGTAGGTGATGGGCACTTCTAAGGGGTTTTGCTTTGGGGAGCTGGTTGACCATTTGTGTTTTTAAAAGGTACTTCTACTAAATAATAATTGAAACAGGGATGCTAGTTGGCAAGAGTTGCTGAGGACCAGAACCAAGACAGTGACCAGTGGGACAGTGACCGAGGGGAGAGGATGGATTTTAAAGAACTACCCTGAACATGAGCAGACATGATTAACTGCATGTGTGGGCAGGGATATAGGGAGGGGAAGAGAGGGTAATGGCATCCTGGTAATGGCATCCACATTTGTAGACTACAGTGTAAGAAGGAAAGTGCGTCGGGGGGAGACTAATGTAAACCTATTGAATTTGAGATGCCTGGAATATGAAAGTGGCAATCTGCTATTGCAGTTGAATACGTTTTTTGACCTTTGGAAGAGCTGGTAGGCACTGTGCGAGCTGGTACCATCTACAGTGAGTCACACAGGGGAGTGAATGAAATGGTGCAGATGGCCAGTGAATGAGTGGGAAGACCATTGACAGTGGAGCTCTGGGCAACGCTGACGCTTGAGTTGGGGTGGGAGTGCCTTGTCCAGCTTCCCCCACCCCACCCCCAGACGCTCCTCTACACGCAGCCCCAGCCTCTTTGGGCTGAACCCCTGGCTTAGGAACTGGATGTGCTCAACTCCGTGGGGACATTACAGTAGTGATTGTGATTGAGCGTTACTGTTGTTCAGTTGCTAAGTCGTGTCCGACTCTTTGCCACCCCATAGACTGCAGCACGCTAGGCTTCCCTATCCTTCACTGTCTCCTGGAGTTTGCTCAAACTGATGTCCATAGAGTCAGTAATGCTGTCTAGCCATCTAACCTTCTGTCACCCCCTTTTCCTTCTGTCTTCAATCTTTTCCAGCATCAGGGTCTTTTCTAGTGAGTCAGCTCTTCTTATCACGTGGCGAAAGCATTGGAGCTTTAGCTTCAGAATCGGCCCTTCCAGTGAATATTCAAGGTTGATTTCCTTTAGGATTGACTGGTTTGATCTCCTTGCAGCCCAAGGGACTCTCAAGAGTCTTCTCCAGATCTGTCATTCAAAAGCATCAATTCTTCAGTGCTCAGCCTTCTTTATGGTCCAATTCTGACATCTATATGTGACTACTGGAAAACCCATAACTTTGACTAGATGGACCTTTGTCGGCAAAGAAATGTCTCTGCTTTTTAACACGTTGATTAGGTTTGTCTTAGCTTTCCTTCCAAGGAGCAAGCATCTTTGAATTGTGGTTGAGTAATGGGTCTCCTTCAAAAAGGTTCAGGAGAGACTCTCCATAGAGAAACATTCCCAGTATTACTTTCTAACTGCCGTCAAGGCATGGCGCTACTGAAAGCAAAAAAGAGGAGGCCATGGAATGCCCCAGGGACTGTCCGTGGAGAAATAGTGTCATTCACTGTGATTGATTATTCTTCTCCCTCCTGTCCGATGCCAGTTCTCCCTTTATTTCTTTAATTTGGCTTTTTGCTGTCCTTTGTCCATTAGAATTTCAGTTACACAAAGTGATAAGGACAGTAACGTTACATTTCCTCTAAGGAATGCCTAATCCCTGTTTCTTGGAACGCTTGAACAAGACAGGGGACTTCCCTGCTGGTCCAGTAGTTTTGACTACATCTTGCAATGAAAAGGGTGCAGATTTCGAGCCTGGCTGCGGAGCTGAGATCCCACAATCCTCAGGGCCAAAAACACCGAAACATAAAACAGAAGCAATATATATATAACAGATTCTTTCAATAAAGACTTTTAAAATGATCCACATCAAATTTAAAAAATTTAAACAAGACTGTTGGGACTGGGCTTCCCAGGTGGTGCTAACGGTTTAAGAACCCACTTGCCAATGCAGGAGACATAAGAGACACGGGGTTCGATCCCTGGGTTGAGAATATCCCCTGGAGGAGGAATGGCAACCAGTACTCTCCAGTATCCTTGCCTGGAGACTCCCACGGACAGAGGAGCCTGGCAGGCTACAGTCCATGGAGTCGCAAAGAGTCAGACAGCACTGAAGCAACTTAGCGCACTGCACTCAGGACTAATTTTACTTTGGCATACTGTGTCATCCTGTGATCATCCAGTAACTGTGAAGGGGTGGTGTTATTCAGGAAGCTCTTTTAACTCTTTAAATCTCAAATTAGGAAACAGTACCGTCTCCCCGCCCCCGCCCACCCGACGCGTACGCGTAGTCTCCTGCAGTTTTCCAGTTCAGGGTTGTGGTCACGGCCTGCTGTCCATTCAGGAAATACCACCTCCTCCCACGTCTTCCCCCTCCTCTTGGTCTAGGGCAGATGGGCATCTAAGCTGAGCCCAGCTTCCTTCTCTCAAGAGCTGTAAAGCCACGGATTCTTTTCCTCTTCAGTTCTGTGGTTTGTAATGACCAGCCAGTGCACTTTCAGGTTTTTATTTGCTTCTTCTAGACTAGATCACAGATTTTAAATTGCGGGATTCTCGTTGGAATGCATCACAGTTCTCTCAAGAACGTTAGCTTTTCATAACCTGGTATGCTATCCCTTGTTGGATTTCTATTGTGGATGTTTTATCTCTAGATAAATGGAATTTGGGTCTTCCTTTCGCTTGTCCTGTCAAGACTCATCTATTTTGTTAGTGTTGTCTAGTGACTGTTTCCTGTGGTTTGGTTCCAGGATTAGATACGAATAGCCAGATTAGATACTAATTCATGCAAGGTTTTGATCAGTGGGGGGTTTCTTCTCCACAACAAACAAGGCATCTTTGCTGTATCAGAATGTATGTGTCCTGTGTGACAGACAGCTGTGTGTAACTGGTATGCACATTTGCGGTCACTTTCCAATAAGGGTGAAAGAAATGCCAATCTCGAAGTCCTATTTGCACTTAGGAATGCACTTTATTCATCCCACTGCTGCTTGTAGGCATGAGTGATGGTATGCGGACGTACAGTGAGCACAAGGAATTGGTTCTTAGGATGGTGTTTGGAAGGAATAAAGAGACTTGTTATTTCTTATGGAATGCCATGGTGACAGCAAATAAAGTCACTAAAGAGCCGCCACGTTCTTTAGGGAAGTGCCCCTAGACTGAACTTGTCAAACACATGGGATGCTTCTCAAGGATTACCCGAAGCAAAATGCTTCAGTTCATGTCTCCAGTTATTCCTTAAAAAAAAAACACTGTCCAAAATATCATGTTTTGACAAGCTTCCTTAATAATATGAGGTCAAGAATTCATGATGAAAAAAAAAAAAAAAAGAATTCATCATGATGGGGAAAAAAACCCCACCCAAATTCTAAAGGTACTTTGTTTCAAAAATACATTTTATTTTAACTTGGGGTTTCTATGATGTATACTCAGCCATGTTCTTAAGGTATTTTACAGACATACATGTAGGCTTCCCATGTGGCTCAGTGGTAAAGAATCTGCCTGCCAATGCAGGAGACTCAGGAGACTCGGATTCAATTCCTGGGTTGGGAAGATCCCCTGGAGAAAGAAATGGCAGCACACTCCAGTATTCTTGCCTGGAGAGTCCCATGGAAAGAGGAGCCTGGCGGGCTACAGTCTGTAGGGTCACAGGGAGTTGGACACAGTGGAGCACACACGCATCAGAGACATACATGGAATATAATGAGAAGAAAATAAATAAGCAGAAAGCAGCACCAAGAGAAAACGAGAGGAAGAAGGTGGGAAGAGATGAATCCATAAAACCCATGTTTTGAACGCTCGCCTCACAGTGTCCATATGATAAAAACACCCCGGTTGTTCACTGGAAGCTCACTTCTTCCACTAACATTACTCAAATCAGCAAACCAGCAGGAATATGCCACCCTGACAAGTGCCATGCAGGAGCTGTAAAAAACGTTCTCTGGGACTTGGTCCTGGAGGAAGGGATGCTTGAGAAGCGATCTGAAGGATGAGGGAGGGTGTGATGCGGGGGCCCAGAGTGTGAAGGTGGCTTGTGCAGACTTCGTTTGCAGAAGGAATCCAGGGGGAGTGGGAAGGAACTGGAGGAAGGTTGTGTGACAGAGCAGGAGGTCAGGGGCTCCTCCCCGCCGTCACGGGCTCCGACTTCATCCTCACGCTGGCTGGCTGTGCTGCTGGAACTGAATCTGATAGCCCGCTTCTGGTCTTCCCATGTGGGTTTATTCTCACAAAGATTTTGGGGGGATATAAAAGCAGAAATGAAAATACACTTGATAACATCTTGGGGTGACCTCCTTGGAATTTCACTTCCTGTCCCCTCCAAACGCCTCAGACCCCAGGCATCTTGCTGCCCTACAGTCCTTATTAAGCCAGGAGGGAGCCGGCAGGACTGGCTCCAAGGATCAGCCTTCACAGAATGGGGAGCAGGGTCACCCGAGTCCTGAAGAACTTCCCAAAGTCCCTTAGCCCCGAACCTCTCAGTTCAACCCCGAATGCTAGTAAGGTCCAGGAAAGATGGCTGCTTTCAGCCGAGCACAGGAAAATAAGCAGAATCATCTGAACAAAACTGTAATGTTTGACTTTTTGCTTAAATAGAACAGTTTTAATTTTCCTGTCAGTGAAAGAATGTTACAGCTCTTTGTTGGGGTAAAAGCCTGTACCTACTTTAAAAGCCATTCATCTTCTGGATTCAGTTCGCCTTGTCATTTCAGTTTTTCTGTGATTGTTATTTTGTGACCATTTGCTAATGCAATTCATGCTTTAAAAATAAATATAACCACAGAATGCAAAGAAATCACCATCTGAGGTTCAGGTGTCAGCAGAGTGACATTCTCCAAGGTTCAGTGAGCTCTTAGGATGGCTGCAGGGTGAAGGGGGTACCTCGTGTATCCCAAGGGGGCGGGGCGGGTCTGGTTCTAGAACAACGGTCCTGGCCTCTCTTCTGTGCAGAGCTGAGCAGGCTCCACCCACCCCTGCCCCCAGGAGTGGGAGCTGACAGGCCAAGGGATTAACGCTGGCTTTTCACGATTGCTAGCTCAGGAGCATTAAGCCAGGATGTCCCTGATCCAGAGCGGATGGTCCAAACCATCTGACCTTGGGCGTGTAGACCTGGCAGTACCCAGGGTATCTACATGGGCTACTGCTTGTGTCCAGCAGAACTGGAGAACACATGTTTGATGATTGCAAAGACTTTTCCCCTGCATCTACTGCATTTAAATGCTAATCTGAAAGATGATATGCTTTCAGTGAAGGCCAGACTGATCCTAAGTATAGTTGAAAGTATGATCACCTATCCTGTTTTTTTGCCAGACATTTCTATTTTCATTATAGCTTTTTCATAGGTTACACAATTATTTTAATTCAAACCCACAATTTTACTGGTGAAAGGATATAATTACATTTTTGAATTATGAGAGTGTGTGCATGCATGCTAAGTCACTTCAGTCATGTCTGGCTCTTTGCGACCCCCTGGACTATAGCCTACTAGGCTCCTCTGTCTATGGAATTGTCCAAACAAGAATACTGGAATAGGTTGCCATGCCCTCCTCCAGGGAATCTTCCCAACCCAGGGATCAAACTCTCATCTCTTACATCTCCTGCATTGACAGGTGGTCCTTTACTGCTAGCACCATCTGGGAAGCCCCAAATTATGAGAGTAGTTTATGTAATAACCCTGAAATATTCCTCTGTGTGCTTGCTCACCGCCTTGTCCTGTTAATTGGAGGAGACAGTTGGTGAAAAGGACAGTGGTTCACTTAAGACCTATTTATTTAAAGCACTGACTGTTATTATTCAGGTTTATTCATCGTTGCCTTAGCAGTGATTCCCAGCCATTTTGGCACCAGGGACCAGTTTCATGGAAGATAATGATTCCACAGACTGGAGGGGTGGAGATGGTTTCAGCATATTCAAGCACATTACATTTATTGTGCACTTTATTTCTATTGTTGTTGCATCAGCTCCACCTCAGATCATCAGGCATTAGATCCTGGAAGCTGGGAACCCCTGCTGTAAAGATTTGAAAAGTGACCATTGTACAAATTTATACTTGTTAGTATAAATGTATAGTATGAAAAGTTATATTTTCACTGTCAGCATCTGCGTTGCCTCCAGGTTTTTAGTTGAACAAATGAGTTATAAATCACAATTGGGGATTTTGTTTGATTTTTCTTATTTTCGGAGAATTGTCTTGGAAAGTAGTCATATATAGATGTGAGTTGGACCATAAAGAAGGCTGAACACTGAAGAATTGATGCTTTTGAATTGGGGTGTCGGAGAAGACTCATGAGAGTCCCTTGTGACAGCAAGGAGATCAAAGCTGTCAGTCCTAAAGGAAATCAACCCTGAATATTCATTGGAAGGACTGATGCTAAAACAGAAGCCTCAATACTTTGGCCACCTGATGCAGAGAGCCAACTCCATTGCAAAAGATGCTGATGCTTGGAAAGACTGAAGGCAGGAGGAGATGGGGTGACAGAGGATGAGATGGTTGGATGGCATCACTGACTCAATGGACATGAATTTGTGCAAACTCAGGGAGATGGTGAAGGGAAGTCTGGAGATGGTGACAGGGAAGTCTGGCATGCTGCAGTCCATGGGGTCTCAGAGTCAGACACGACTTAGTGACTGAACAACAATGATGGTTCCCAGGAAGTGTTTCTCAAAGTCCCCTGTCTCTCTGAATTAGGGCCTGTGGTTCTTTTTTGTGATTCAGGTTTAAAAGTCTGTGTCTCTCCCTCATCCCTCTTCCCCAGGCTTCCTTCTCTGCATTCACTTGGCACTCATTGGCTTAGTGACTTGAATCCCTAGCAGATTAACAGCAGGAAATGTTGTCTGACAGTTCGCTGCCAACATCTCATACGTGTGATGTGAAACTCTTTGTACAAAAGCGAGCCCAGTGTTTTTGCTGGCCAAGAAAAAGCGTGCTTCACCGGAAAGCTATTATCGGCCACGGTGCTCGGCTCTGAGCACAGAAGTCTGATTTCAAACAGAATGAAATGGCTACAACAAACGAAGGCAGAAACAGTTTGTGGCTGAAAGAAAAAGACATCTTTCTAAAAGCAGTGGAGGAGCTTCATATGCACGAAGGGCTTCTTGTATATGTGCTGAACGTGTTTTTACAGAGAATTTCAGTCAAACCTAGGTGGGCTCTCCACATGTGAACTCTCCCTTCTTGCTCTGGCTGTGCTGCAGGCTGTATCTCTGATAATTCGTAACTCTCATGTTTGGCCTAGGATGTACCTAAGTGTGCCAGTATACCCAGTGTATGTTAAAAACCACTTTGTGTTTGGGTTTCCACAGGATAATGGAATGTTCCCTTAGTTTACTGATAATGATACTATTCTCAGCCATTTCCCCCTTTGACCTGTAGAGTGAGATTTGTTTTTCACGAGAGATAGGGGGTGATTTCACTGCAGATGAAAAGGCTTCAGTCTCTCTCCCAAATTTCAACATTAGAAACCCTAAATTTGCCAAAAAAAAAAAAAAAAAAGTAAAACAACAGAAAAGAACCCTGAATAAATTGGATTCCTTATGATAAGGGCCAACTGATAATCAGCAGCATTGATTGGTAATAGCTTCCCCTGGGCTGGGCAATCTGTATGCTTTCCTGTGTTTCTTGTTTTTTTAATAAATGTTATTTCTGTTTTATGGAAGAGGATGGAAGGTCTGCATTCAGTGCTGCTGTGAAGGTTCCTTGGTGATCAGGGGGTCTTAGGTTTGGAGTTTTTTGCAGGGGCAAGGGGCTCGAGGTACATAGGGTCTTACTTCCCCCAACCAGGGACGGAACCCACACGCCCTGCAGTGGAAGTGCCGAGTCTTAACCACCGCCAGGCCTCCGGGGAAGTCCCTTCCTGTGTATTAATTAATGTGACAGTCTTATGAGTAAGGACCAATATTATTACCATTTTTTAAGGAAGGCAGTGAAGTTCA
Organism: Oryx dammah; assembly: GCF_014754425.2. Classification (NCBI taxonomy): domain Eukaryota; kingdom Metazoa; phylum Chordata; class Mammalia; order Artiodactyla; family Bovidae; genus Oryx; species Oryx dammah. The sequence continues at coordinate 22,816,852 of NW_024070206.1, forward strand.
GAAAGCTTCAGTGACTGTCTCACCTCACAGCCAGCTAGTTGTAGAGCCGGGGTCCAGCGCTGGGGCTGTCTGATGAGCCTCATTTAGAATAGAATGATAGGGAAACAAACTTGAATTGGATAGGAGTAATATCTTTAAAACTGCATCCTAAAGATATTTAAATAATGCTAGATGAATTCCAGTCTCTCGACAGTTGAGACATTAGACAACTGTCTAATCTCTAGACAATTGGAAATAAATTACTGTTTTGTTTAAAAACTAAGCAACACCAGGATGTGGTTCTGAGTTCCTATTTTCACAGGCCTTTCCAGATTGTCACTGCTAACTGAGCCGAGTTCAAGAAAATGGCAGAATAACTATTGATGGACTTATTAATGTTTAAAAGAACTGTCATGGTTTTCTGAAAAGCTGATTGCCTGTGAATTTAAAGAACACGCTAGTGAGACACATAACGTCTAGGCAGAAAAAAATTCGTCTCTGCCTCTCACATCAGCCCTCCTTGCATTTGCTGTCTGGATCACACTTGGGATTTGGGCTTCCCTGGTGGCTCAGCTGCTGAAGAATCCACCTGCAATAAGGGAGACCTGGGTTCTCTCCCTGGGTTGGGAAGATCCCTTAGAGAAGGGAACGGCTACCCACTCTAGTATTCTGGCCTGGAGAATCCTGTGGACTGTATAGTCCATGGGGTCGCAAAGAGTTGGACACGACTGACCAACTTTCACTCCACTTCACACAGGCTGGAAGTTTCCATTAAGTCCTGCCCCTCGGGGCATGGATTCTGGCAGTAGTGATGGGGATAATGGACTTCCTGCTGTGCTTATTAAACTTGGCATTGAAAGTACACTTGAGACGGAAAGCCCCAAATGGAAGTAGATGCACACAGGGCAGCTGGGGCCACGTAGCTCTTCTCAGACCTTCCTGGCCTCAGAGCTCTCTCAGGGACTTAAGACTGTTGTCACAGACCAGACACCGTCATCATCTTTTATTCATGAGTTGACCACAGACTCTTGCTATTTTCTAAATGTAGATTAAAAAAGAAAAAAAAACACTTAAATTTCAGGGCAGACAGTATTAGAACATTCTTCAAACAGAAAAGGGAAAGCTGAGGAAGAAATGACTTACACGGAGTCCAGGTGTCCGATTCAGACTCAAGCTCCAGCCAGGTCAGTTTGTGGAGCTCTTTCAGATGCTCGTAAATACCAGGAAAGCGGCGATACCGTCATTTAGAAATTAAGAGAATTCCATTTGACCTTTAGAAGTAAGGAGAATGGAGAGGTATTCAGTGAGGAAATATGCCATTACAGAAGGAAGCATGAAAAAAGAGATGGCATTTTGCAACAAGACTAATCCAAGGTAATGTGAAGAGAAATTCCTCCTTCAGATTCATGCCAGGAGCACTTATTAGGCACATATGTTGAATGCTTTTGGTGTTTAGGGCATTCTGTTGGGGACATTAAAAAGGGTGTCTAGTTTCCTGTCCTTAGGGGGTAGAAATGCAAGTTCACAAAGTACATCAATCCATGGGAAGGTATAATTTGCAGGAGAAAATCAGCAATCTGTTTGAGGAAGACACATGGTGGAGAAATGGAAGTGCTTACAGGGCTGGTGCACCCTCAAATTTCAAAGCAGCTGAAATAAAGGTACGGAAGTGTCAATTTCTCTGCAAGTTCTCAATATCATATATATTTCCTTGTATTAACACACGTGGTTTAGCCTAAGCTATGACAGACCTAGAGAGCATATTAAAAAGCAGAGACATCACTTTGCTGAAAAGGTCCATCTAGTCAAAGCTATAATTTTTCCTAGTCATGTACAGATGCGAGATCTAGACCGTAGAGAAGCCTAAGCGCCAAACAATTGACTCTTTCAAACTGTGGTGCTGGAGAGGACTCTTGAGAGTCCCTCGGACAGCAAGGAGATCAAACCAGTCAATCCTAAAGGAAATCAACCCTGAATATTTATTGGAAGGACTGATGCTGAAGCTGAAACTCCAGTACTTTGGCCATCTGATGCTAAGGGCTGATTCGTTGGAAAAGACCCCGATGCTGGGAAAGATTGAGGGCAAGAGGAGAAGGCGGGCAGCAGAGGATGAGATAGTTGGATGGCGTCACCAACTCAATGGACATGAATTTGAGCAAACTCAGGGAAATAGTGAAGGAGAGGGGAGCCTAGTATGCTGCAGTGGACACAACAACTGAACAATGAAATGTAACAAGACTTTTTTTTTTAAAGTGACAGTTTATAGAAATGGACACATAGCTCCTGAGGAGCCTCAGGGATGTACCCGCAACCTTGGTGCTGATGGCTTTGCTTCCCCCACTCCCGCCTCGTGTCCCTCTTCTAAGAAGCAAGGACCACTGATTAGCTACACTTCTCAGGCAGGACGACAGTCTCTGCCTCATTTTCTCCATGATTGTGCAGCTTCAGAAAATAAGAACTGCAGCCCATCTTCTCAGGCGAGGACATTATACTTGACTTCACAAATTTCTCTAATTTCAGCGTTTAGCCTTTCTTACCGGCTGACTCATAGCTTTGTGAGACTGAAAGAAAAGACAAATTCTATTGAAGTCTTGTACTGAGATTTAGTACAATTTGGGCTCATGTTTGGGAGCGCAGATCAAGCCACAGTGTTCAGGGACTTTTAGGAGGACTTGTGCACAGGCAGTGGCCCCCCCACTCCAGTCCTCTTGCCTGGAAAATCCCATGGACAGAGGAGCCTGGTGGGCTGCACTCCATGGGGTCGCACAGAGTCAGACACGACTGAAGCGACTTAGCCGCAGTGCACAGGTGTGGGCTTCCCAGGTGGCGCTAGTGGTAAAGAATCCACCTGCCAATGCAGGAGACATAGGTTCAATCTCCAGGTGGAGGAGGGCATCACGACCCACTCGGGGGTCGTCTTCTTGCCTGGAGATTCCTGTGGACAGAGGAGCCTGGCAGGCTGCAGTCCATAGCGTCACACAGAGGCAGAGGCGACTGAAGCGACGCACTACGCACACGCGTGCACCAAGAGCAGCTCCTCCCTCCATCCTATCCCAGGCTCAGAGACCTGTGTGTGTTTGCTCCTTCTGGTCTCCTCCCTAACGTGCTGGGCAAGATGTGAATGCTTCTGCTCAATCACAAAAGAGGAAATCAAGATATTTCTTAACCCAGCTGGGTCATTTTTTAGTATGGTATCAGGTTCTTCAGTTAAAGTCTATATGTTTTGGCTCTCCCAAGGGAAAATGCCACCACTTAAATAAAAAAGTCAAACATTTTTAATTTTGTGTACCTTCTTCATAGTTTTCAATGCAAGTTCATTGTTTGGTTTGTTTACTGGTTGGTTTTATAGTTTGGTGATTTAACATTGCTCATTTGTATCATTTTATTTCAGCATTTGACTGGTTTTTCATTTCTTGAGAACTTAATGTTTTTTAAGAAAATTTGTTGGAAAGGATATCTTAAGATTTTAAGACTGTGTCTGTATGTAAATAAAGTTTATTATCATGTAGCTATCAGTGTTGGTCTAAGAGGCCTGAAAGAAACTGGTATGAAAAAGTTACATATTTCATCAAAAAAAGAAGCATTGCTTTGGAGTCCTCATATTTAAGAGTTTTTAAATTGTAAACTTAATTTAAGTGTACCTTTCAACCATACCTGCAAACGAGATCTTGAAAACCTACAAAGACCATGCTCCCACCTTCAGAAATTCTGATTTCTTTGTCCTGACATGGGTTCCTGGATATTGGTGTATTTTTTACTGTTCCCAGGATCCAAGGTTGAAAACACTAGGTTAAATTATTGCTTCTGCAACATTGATTATGATATGTTGGCAAGAAAAATTTTATGTAAATTTTCATCACATTACCTTTTTAATCTCTTGATGATATTTGACCAAAATGAGGCTCCATAAAAAGTGTAGGAGGGATTCTTCTGGAAGTCCAGTGGTTAAGACTCCATGCTTCCAATGCAGGGGCATGGGTGTAATCTTTGGTAAGAGAACTGAGATCCCACTTGCCATACAGCATGGCAAAAAAAAAAAAAGTATAACTGGCTTGATAGCCTGAAGAATGTCTTTATAGTCGGTCGGGGTAAAAGGTGATGCACAGACAGACGGCTGCAATGTAAGGTGGAATGTGGAAAGTGCCCTCTTGGTACTAGAAGTGCTCGAATGTCCAGAGACGAGAGACATCACATTTGGCTGGGAGGACGGGAAGTGCTATAAAGAAGTGGCACTAGAGAAGCATTGTGAAGGATGAGAGTTGACAGCAAAAGGCCAGGCAGAGCATTTAGGGACACTTAGAGCTTCACTAAGGGTAACACCCATAATGGACTGAAACACATTAAGCCTGATTTACCCCCCATGAGTTCATAGTGATAACATAAGACAAAAATTCTAACTGGTGACTTTTAGATGATGCTAGGGAGCCAACTTGTCTTGAAATTGAACAGAGGAGAAGGTGCGAGTGTTGATCCTGGCTTCATCAAACTGTGTCACTGGATACATAATTTTGACAAAGATCCTCTCTTCATAGACATGCTCCAGCTGATCATTGGGGGAGCAATGATGAGGATTAGAATATTCCCATCTTGCCATCTCAAATCGACAGGTCTAGGGCAACAATCATTAGTGACTGTGCTTCCAAGATGGCTTAGTGGTAAAGAATCCACCTGCCAATCCAGGAAACATGGATTCAATCCCTGGATCAGGAAGATCCTCTGGAGAAGGAAATGGCAACCCACTCCAGTATGCTTGCCTGGGAAATCCCATGGACAGAGGAACCTGGCGGGCTACAGTCCTTGGGGTCGCAAAGGAGTTGGACATGACTTAGCAACTAAACAACAACAAAATATTACAAAAAAGGCAGGAGTATGCCTCCTGATGAAATTACACAGCATCTTTTATAGAAAACAGTCAAGTAAGAATTCTGGTCAAGCTTCTGGATTTTACTTTCAGTTTACAGGAAATACAAAAGACAGAGGAATATGTTAAATTACACCATGAAGATGCAAGCAGCAAGTCTAGACTGAGGGACCTCTGCAGGCAAATGCCCTGATTTCCAAAACAAGTTAATTTCAACAGGAAAACCAGGATAGATGGAAAGCTTGCAGATTCAGAGAGACTATGGAGATATGACAGCCTATTGCAGTGTATAGGCTTTTATCAAAGAAAATGAAAAGAAATCTTTGAAACAATTGGAGAAATTAAAGTCCTGACTACGTATTTGGTGATAGGATGGACTGATTGCTAATTTTGTTTAGAGGTGATGAAGGCATTGCAATTATATTTTTTGAAAGAGCAGAGTTAAATGCTAAGATAAATTGAGACAAAATTATTTGCTTCAGTTCAGTTCAGTCGCTCAGTCGTGTCCGACTCTTTTCGACCCCATGAATCGCAGCACGCCAGGCCTCCCTGTCCATCACCAACTCCTGGAGTTCACTCAGACTCACGTCCATCGAGTCCGTGATGCCATCCAGCCATCTCATCCTCTGTCGTCCCCTTCTCCTCCTGCCCCCAATCCCTCACAGCATCAGAGTCTTTTCCAATGAGTCAACTCCTGGCATGAAGTGGCCAGAGTACTGGAGTTTCAGCTTTAGCATCATTCTTTCCAAAGAAATCCCAGGGCTGATCTCCTTCAGAATGGACTGGTTGGATCTCCTTGCAGTCCAAGGGACTCCCAAGAGTCTTCTCTAACACCACAGTTCAAAAGCATCAATTCTCTGGCACTCAGCCTTCTTCACAGTCCAACTCTCACATCCATACATGACTACTGGAAAAACCATAGCCTTGACTAGATGGACCTTAGTCGGCAAAGTAATGTCTCCGCTTTTGAATATACTATCTAGGTTGGTCATGACTTTTCTTCCAAGGAGTAAGCGTCTTTTAATTTCATGGCTGCAGTCACCATCTGCAGTGATTTTGGAGCCCCCAAAAAATAAAGTCTGATTGAATGGTTTGCCTTGGAGACGAACAGAGATCATTCTGTCATTTTTGAGATTGCATCCAAGTACTGCATTTCAGACTCTCTTGTTGACCATGATGGCTACTCCATTTCTTCTGAGGGATTCCTGCCCACAGTAGTAGATATAATGGTTAGATGCTTCCAAATAACTGGGGGGTAGGATGAGGGGAGCAAAACTCAGATGATCCAAGGTTGCGATCTTCAAAAGGCATTTGTTAAAACTGGGCGATAAGTATACAGGGTTTCATGATACTGTTGTCTCTACTTTGGGAACTGTTTGAAATTCCCCAGTCCTGAAACATTCTGAAGTTAATTTTTAAAACTTGTTCCTCTAAGCAGATAAGTGAAAGTGAAAATAAACAGTTTAATATAAACTTCCCAGGTGATACTGATTGATAAGCTATGCCTTGAGAGCCAGTGTTTTACAGACATAAAAATCTTGGAGTAACTCTGACTTCAGGAAGTTTCATTAATGTTGCAGAAAGACTTGTTTCCTCTGTGTTTGAGTGGTGGTGATGGCTGTATCCTCATCTTTATTAGAAATCCAATTTTAAGAGGAAAAAGAGGGTCAAGAGAGGGCAGTCCATCATTGGTTTGTTGTTGTTTAGTCACTAAGTCATGTTCAACTCTTTTGCAACCCCATGGAATGTAGCCCATCAGGCTCCTCTGTCCATGGGCTTTCTCAAGCAAGAATGCTGGCATGAGTTGCCATTTCCTTCTCCAGGGGTTCTTCCCAACCCAGGGACTGAACCTGTGTCTCCTGCGTTGGCAGGGAGATTCTTTACCCACTGGGCCATCTGGGAAGCCCATTGGTTTGTAACTGCAAAGCAAACTCAGCATTTCATGATGTTCATGTGTTAATAGTGAAGGGTTACATGAACTGCGAATGCATTTGAGTCAGAGACATGACTTATCAACTCTCAGGAAACAGCAAATGAGATTTAAAAGTGTTTGTCTCCAGTTAAGTAAATTATCCATTGATTTTAGAATAACTCTGTCCAAAAAAATGTTTTTTAATCTACTGAATTCTTGACTTATTATGGCAATATATAAACACACCCCATGAAAATTAGGTGCCTAGATTTGATCACTTCATGAACATCCTTTCTCTGGGAACCAAATATTTAACATAAATTCTCTAAAAGTTCCGGGTGACTGTTGAGCTTTAGTCATATTTTAGATATTATTACCCAAAGATGCACAGGATGTCAAACATGTAGAAATAATTGACTTGAAAAACTTGAATAATATGCTAGAAAATAATCATCTCCGTAAGAAGAATCAGTTTAGGGGAGGTGAGAGTGATTACAGAGGGGATCCTGTGTGGGGCTGGAAACTAGTCCTATTTTGCGTCCTGTCTCGACTCCAGCCATTGCCAGGGTCTTTCCCTTTACGTGTGCAGAAGCCACGTCTGGGCTCTGGGGCAGCGGGCTATGATCATAGTGATGTTGGCCATGAGCACAGGGACCCCATAGCCTCGAGTCCGTGATCACCTGGCTCCTTATGGAGGCTTTCATTCTCAATCAAGGATGAGCAGGAGAAGGTGCACATAACGTGAGAGGCCTTTCTGGTGTCGTCCAACTGGCTGGCGGCTATGGTGAGATTTAGTAGATAGGAATTTCATTGTTTACATATAACCATCTGTAGTGAAAGTGAAAGTCACTCAGTTGTGTCCAACTCTTTGCAACTCCATGGGCTATGCAGTCCATGGAATTCTCCAGGCCAGAATACTGGAGTGGATAGCCCCTCCCTTCTCCAGGGGATCTTTCCAACCCAGGGATCAAACCCAGGTGTCCTGCATTGCGGGTGGATTCTTTACCAGCTAAGCCACAAGGGAAACCCAACCATCTATAGTAGGAGAGATTAAACCAGTCAATCCGTAAAGAAATCAACCCTGAATATTCATGAAAGGAACTGATGCTGAAGCTCCAATGCTTTGACCACCTGATGTGAAGTCGATTCATTGGAAAAGACCCTGATGCTGGGAAAGATTGAAAGCAGGAGAAAGGGAAGACAGAGGACAAGATGGATGGATGGCATCACCAACTCAATGCACATGAGTTTGTGCAAACTCTGGGAGATGGTAAAGGACAGGGAAGCCTGGCATGCTGTAGTCCATGGAGTTGCAAAGAGTCAGACTTGACTTAGCAACTGAATAACAACGACATTCTAGTAGATTCTAAACAAACCATCTTGGTTCTTAGAGCCAAAACAGAGAGAAACAAATTCCCCCAAACCCCTCAGGGTTAAGAATGGACCACTATGTTATTGTCTTAAAAACTGTTAGTGAAAGAAAAAGAAAGTTATTTTGCCCTGAAGCTGGTTATTTCTGTGTGGAAAAAAAAAAAGAAAGGACAAACTAATATGAATATAGAAATTTGTGGAAAAGGAAGCCTGAAAAGAATTTTGTGTGTGATTAAATTTAATTGAATTGAATGAATGAATTTTAATACTGTATTAAAGGTGTAAAATAGTGGAACACTAAAAAGTATATGTATGTGTGTGTGTATAGAAATATATAGTGTTCAAATATGTTTAAGAAAAATAGTCTATTCAAGAGAAAGCTGTGGGTCACTGTTGTTCAGTTGCTAAGTCAGCTGACCCCATTTTTTCACCCCATGAATTGCAGCTTGCCAGTCTTCCTTGTCCTTCGCTATCTCCTGGAGTTTGGTTAAATTCATGTCCATTGAGTCAGTGATGCCATTGAGCTATCTCATCCTCTATCACCCCCTTCCCCTCTTGCATCAGGGTTGTTTCCAATGAATGAGCTGTTTGCATTAGGTGGCCAAAGTATTGGAGCTTCAACTTCAGTCCTTCCAGTGAATATTTAGGGTTGATTTCCTTGCTATCCAAGGGATTCTCAAGAGTCTTTTCCAGTAGCACAGTTTGAAAGCATCAATTCTTTGGTGCTCAGCCTTCTTTTTGGTCCAACTCTCACATGGGTCATTAATAGAAATCAAATGGTGAGGAGCCAGAAAAGTAAGGACCAGCTAGCACAGTGGTCTCTGCCTGAGCTAGCCTTTCCACCTGTTAAACAAAAGGAAGAAGACAGATCATTAAAACGATGTCCAAGGCTGCCTGCAGCATGATGAGAATAATTCCTCCATTGAGGGCCTGGCTGAGGTCTGCTGAGTCAAAGAAAGTAGAAGTTTCTGTAGAGGAAGGTTTATTTATTTATTTGTATTTGTTTTGTTTTTGCTCATTGAGAAAGTACGTGGCCAGACACTGGTGTTTATTTGTGTGTGTGTGTGTGTGTGTGTGTGTGTGTGTGTGTGTGTGTTGCTTAAAGCAGTTAGGCAATAAACATAATTGATATCTAAAAAAAGAGCAGGGTATTTTTTTAATTGTTTATTTATTTTGGCTACACTAGATCTTAATTTTAACATATGGGATCTAGTTCCCTGACCAGGGATTGAACCCGGGTCCTCTGCAGTTGGGAGTGGGGGTTCTTGGCCCCTGGACCATCAGGAAAGTCCCAGAGCAGGATATTTTAATGTGTATGTGTGGTGAGTTGTTTCTATCCTGTCTGACTCTTTGCAACCCTGTGGACTGTAGCCCGCCAGGCTCCTCTGTCCATGGGTTCTCCTGGCAAGAATACTGGAGTGGGTTGCCATGCCCTCTCCAGGGGAATCTTCCTGACCCAGGGATCAAACCTGCATCTCTTATGTCTCCTGCACTGGGAGGCTGGTTCTTTACCACTAGCACCATTTTAGTACTAAGGATGTTTATCAGCCCCACAAGGACCCGTGTTTGTTCTCCTACAACAAAAAAAGGCAAACTGAGTCCTACATTACATATTCTGCCACTTGTCAGGCACTTAGGCTGATAACAGCTGATGTTTGTGGGATGCTCAATGCATGTAATCATTGGACCAAGTCTGAATGCTTTTGTTCTGGGAGATAGTGAAGGACAGGGAAACCTGGCATGCTGCAGTCCATGGGGTTGCAAAGAGTCAGACACAACCGAGTGAATGAGCAATGCTGCAAAGAAGCAGATGGCATCGTACCCATTGTACAGAGGGAGAGAGGTCTGCACAGATGGAGGGGACATAAGGAAGATTCAGAATTAGGTTTATCTGTTAAAGCCACTGACATAGGCAGCAGCAAGACTGCCTCTCTCATCTAAGTCCTCTGAGCCCCTCTGTTCTTATCTCTTAAACTGGAGATCTTACCAATGGAAGCATCAGAAGAACCAGTTTGTTTTTTGTGTGTGTGTGAAAACTTTATAATTTACTAAGAATTTTTCAGAAGTAATATGCCATTATTTACAAATATAAGATTTAAACTAGCAGGCAGCATTTTGTTGTCATACCATTTACTCATATCCGTTGAGTGTTAGGCAGTTTTGCTAACATGTAATTTATTTTCATACATTATTAAACTTTATTCAAATACAACATTGATTATTTAGCTAGCTATAAACCAGGCTTCACTTTTCTATCCTAAATTTATCTTTTCTCCTAAATAGTCATGCTTGAGGGGGCTGAGTAATTTCCAATATATTTGCGGCTGCACAGTAATACATACCACTTACAGATCTTCTGAATACTTTCTCTTTTGGCATGCCCATTGTTTATCAGTTTTCTTATTTTTCTCTTACTGCATTAAATCTTAAAGACAAATATGCTTAATGTACGAGATGTGAAATGTTGCTACTATGCAAACAAAAAGTAGTTTAGCTTAATTGCTGACGGTTAATCCATCTCAGACTCCAAGGCCAAGTTAAAAGAGCTTTGAAGTCTTACATGAAAAAATGATAGATACTGTGTATCACCATAAATTAAGCTGATGGATTTTTTTCCCCAGATGATTGCCTTTTTTCCATTTACTACTCCAGGTGATCTTCCCAGCCCAGGAATCGAACCCACATCTCTTGTATCTCCTGCAATGACACCCCACTGAACAGATGACACCCCACTGAACTGATCACACCCACTCATCATTTACTGAACAGTTACAACAAGCAACATTTTAAAGTGTACCTGTTTTAATGGTGGCAATTGAAGAACTTTTTTGGTAACTTGTTTTTCTGTTTTGTTCTTCATAGAAACGCTCCAGAGGCCAAGTGCTGTTTGATAAAGTCTGTGAACATCTGAATTTGCTAGAAAAAGACTATTTTGGGCTTACATATCGAGATGCTGAAAACCAGAAGGTGAGTGGTTCAAAGCAATAGAGAATCTTCTGGCTTCAGCTGCCCTTCCCTGCAAGAAAGTGAACTGAAGCTGAATTGGTAGATCGTCTTCTCCACCCGCCCCTCACACCCCTACACCTCACATTTACTGTCTGAGGCCCTAAATGCTCTTTTATCATATTTCTTCATGAAGGAAATTATCGACAACTTCCTTCAGTCTTGAGTCTTTTGGAAACAGTAAGTCAGTCTTTCTGCTCTTCATGCTTAAGTTCTTTATGCTTCCAGAAAAGTATTTTATATAGTGCTTTGGGGAGGGTATGATAATATTTCAGTGGATTTGAGCCACTGAGAATCAAATACATTGATACACAGAAAACATGTTCAGTGGATGCTGTCTTATTGTTAATTCATCTTATTATGCTCTCGTATTCTGGCTGCATCACAATATGAGATGGGTCTTGTCTTAGGTATCCAGTCTACCTCTGTAGACTCTCACAGCTGATGCAGCCTCTTTAGGCCTTTTCCTCACTTATCCTCTCAACCTGAAAAATGAGGAAGAAGAAATTGTCTCCTTAATGCTGGAAACTGAGCCACCACAGTCGTGTTCATAAATGTGACTTGTTTGGTTGTCATTCTGCGAATCATACTTAATCTTGACTGGATTCACTGGATGATGTCTTAACTTCATCATTACATGCCTGAGTGTTCTGATGAAGAAAATCATAAATTCTCAAACAAGTGTTTGTTTGTTAGGAATGCATTTAAGAAGGTGCTTTAAAATCTATAATCACAGAAGTCACTACATGGGAAGCTGACCAGCTAGGACATCAGTGGGGTCACGTTACACGTAGCCAACTCTATGTGTTCTCAGGTTCTGTATCTGCAGATTCAACCAACAGAAAATCAAAAATATTTTTTTTAGAAAATTCCAGAATGTTCCAAAAACAGAATTTTAATTTGCTGGTGTACCAGCAGCTCTTTCTATTGCATTTCCATTGTATTAGGTGTTAGAAATAATCTAGAGATGACTTGAAGTGTGTGAGGGGATTGCATAGGTTGTATACAGATACTGTGCTGTTTCATATCAGGGACTTGAGCATCCCCAGATTTCAGTGTCATCTGGGGTCCTGTGACCAGTCCTCTGCAGTGACTGGGGGATGGCTGTATCTTCAGTTTTTTCTCCTAATTTGCTTGAACATAGAATCCACCATCTTTTCTACTCTGTTTCTATGCTAGCTTGAATCCCTGAAGGCACTTGTAAAGGAATTTTGTCCAGCCTAAATCCTGCACATACACGCATCTTCTCAAGAGACAAGAGCCTGGGCCCTCTCGGGACGAGTGAAGGCAGCTGGACATATTAGGGGCAGGACCCAGCTGGGGGCCCTTCCAACAGCCATTCCCTGCTCCCTCCCAAATGCACTTAGCACATGTCTCTACCCACTCAACACGAAATCATTTCTGTTCTTCTCTGATTCATATTCAGACTCTCACTTCTTTTTCAGAACTGGTTGGATCCTGCTAAGGAAATTAAAAAACAGATTCGAAGTAAGTTCTTTTGGATTATTTTGTGTAGAAATGGGAGGGAGATTTTCAAACCGTGGGCTTATCTGAATTAGTACCTCATACCCACGTGGGTGGTGTGGATACAGTATTTTGAAAGACAGATTGAGATCTCAAGTTTTATTTTTGGCAGACTTATCTGGCTCAGATACCCATCACCCTTTATGAATTATTACAACCTGGGAATAAAATGACATGACTTTTGACCTGGTCCCTTGCCTGTACACAGATGTGAGATATGATTTAATCAAGTGGTGCCCTGGTTGACAATCATTTTAAAGTTCCAAACTTAATTATTAATGTTATATTATGCCTAACCAAAGTATGAAAGCAAGCAGTCAAGCTAGAAGTAAGTCATTTAATAACAAGTCAGATTGAATTTTACTATCTGATGATAGCTTCTTTCCTTAGCCCCTAAAGGCAAATTAAGAAATGCACATTTCACATTTCCTAATGGACAAAACAACTACAGGAGCAACACAGAAAATTTAAAACAGGTAACTAATAAGTATTAGACAGGGTGCTAAATCTTAGTAGTAATTAAATGCTAATTAAAATGAGACATTTTTTTCACCTATTCAGTGAAAATGGCACTGTAGCGTAGGGAGTTGAGAATGAGGAATTTTTTTTTAACCCTTTTCTATAGCTGTTGCTTTTTGCTATGGATAAATGTAAAAGATAGATATTCTTTATACTTTCAAATAACTAGTTAATTTTTTCAAGCAGTTCATTTTTTATCAATAAAACCTAGTTTAATTTTCCAGAGCAAAGATTTTAAAATTTAAGAAGACATTTTTTGTCAATATTTATTAGAATTTAAAAGGTACTTATTCTTTGACCCCTAATTTTACTTGTAGAAGTGTTACCAGTGTATGCGTTAGACAGGAGTATGTGCATATGTACATGTAGGAAAGTTCATTGTAATACCATTGGCATAGCAGAAAACTGTTTCAACTTAAATATCCATGTATAAGGAAATGATTAAATCGATAATGAAATAGCCATACCTTGAAATACTAGGTAGCTATTAAATAGAATGAGATAGAATATAGTTTTAGCTCTCATTAGTGAGACCTTAAAGAAATAAATCATATTTGTTTAAACAGAATTATGCATAGGGACTTCCCTGGCAGTCCAGTAGCTAAGACGCCACGCTTCCGCTGCAGGGGGTGAGGAGGGTTCAGGGAACTAAGACTCCAACGTGCGGTGCAGTACAGTGCAGCAAGACAGAGTTATGCGTGTATATAGGTATGTGGATATTTGGGAAGAGCATGAATGTTTGTAATAGTAAATACCCCCTAGAAATGTCCCTGCAGGGTAAGGGGTTGAGAACAACTAATTTTTTCTTTAAACCTTTTCTGTAGCTGTTGCTTTTTACTATGGATAAATGGTAAAAAGTAGATATACTTTATAGTTTCAAATAACTAGTTAATTTTTTCAAGCAGTTCATTTTTTTTGTCCATAAAATCTAGTTTAATTTTCCAGAGCAACTGATTCTATTTGGAGACAAAATTTAAGACCAGTTTATTAATAAGAACATCATTCCCATCGAGGTTTTCAACAGTTTACTATTAAAAAAGAAACAAATCTTTCTAGTGCCTTTGAATGTGCTGAGACCTCCAAATACCCTACATGCAAAGAAAAAGTAATTAGTAGTAAGCAGTTTGAAATGGTTTAATGCTAGGTAATATCTCAAAATAGTGAATTTTTCCTTAGATAGTAGAGAGCCTGGAATTATTTGTACAATGAAAACATCTTTACCACATTTTTGAGAGGAATTTGGTGTCATTGCTAACAAGAAACTTGATAATGAAGTAGTTTGATGGAAATAAATTGGGATTGAAACCAGGGAAAGCTACAGGTGTGATAAGTAGGTAAAAACACACCTTTATCCAGAGAGGTCCAGTAAAAACTTTAAGATTATGAATATGTTCTGAGAACCTTTTTATGGAGTTATTAAAAGCAGATGTGCTGAAATATGTCTTAGCATTTTGTGTGCTTTATTTAAGTTCTTTATAGTCACCTAATTAATAAAATACTATTTCATACTTGGGTGATTTATAGTCACAAAGCACTTTGAAAATGTATTAAATGTTCAAGGATAAATCATAGTTCTGTTGCAGGAAAGGCTGTATGTATCAACAGGTAGTTTTTTCGCTGTTAATGGAATTCTTTTTTTTTTTCCTCTCTCTTTCTTTATTTCCCATTTATCCCTTCTCCTACCTTTCTTTCTAAGAGACAAGCTAAAGGGACAATCAGATATGAGATTTAAAGGAAACTTTCCTCATGTAGATTAGACAGTGTTTGTGACAGCAACATAAAACCAAGAGATAATCGTGCAGACAGAGGAGGCACAGAAAATTGGGATTTTGGGAAAATGGAATTTGGTGTTTTTATCTATATTTCTCATTGTTTCCTGTGTACTAAATACCTTCTTTCCACCAAAGTTACATTCTGTTAGTATCAAGGCAGGAAAGTATTATCAGACCTCATGTAATTATTGTACAATCACCTCTTCTAAACACACATAATAAAAGGATATTTCCATTATTTTTATGTTGTTAGGCCCACAGTAGTTCTCTAGCATGAGATTTTTAAGATAATGGCAATCTAGCTGATAGAAATTTTAAATCACAAATTTATGAGAAATAAAAACTTCTGAGCCTGTAGAGTTTATGCTTATAAAAAAATTCTTATTCCAGTCATCTTTTACGCCTAACAGATCTAAAATTTCTGAATCTACTATCTTAGGATATAGTGTATTTACAATATAGTGATTTCATGATATAGAATGTATGATAGTCATTTATGCTATAAACGTAGTATATTTAGACATTTTAAGATTTGGCAGGCATGGAAGACTAAAGTTAGAATTTTTGCATAATAATGAATTCTCTTTAGTTTCACAGTTTTCTAATTATCATAAATTTGTAATTTAAAAGCCTATATCAGTGTTATAGAATGTCATTTTTATGCATTGAGACTCCTCCAATTCCGAAGTCTCTAACCAGCGTCATCATCTCAGCATATTCAGGCTCACAGGCCTATTTATGGCATAACCATAGCTTCTCAGTGATTTGTTCCTACCAAACTCTCTATGGGGATATGTATTTCAGTTTAAATCTGCCTTGCATATTAATTTCAAATCTTATGCCTCATTTCACTGGACTTTTCCCCCTTGATTATGGTATAGGTTATATTTTCTTTAAGCTTTCCCATTTTTCAAAATAATGTCCTATGAGACCTCATTGTCATTTGAGTTATAGTCTTCAGTTCAGTTCAGTTGCTCAGTCATGCCCAACTCTTTGAGAACCTACGGACTTGCAGCATGCCAGGCTTCCCTATCCATCACCAACTCCCAGAGCTTGTTCAAACTCATGTCCATCGAGTCAGGGATGCCATCCAACCATCTCATCCTCTGTTGCCCCCTTCTCCTCCTGCCCTCAACCCCTCCCAGCATCAGAGTTTTTTCCAGTGAGTCAGTTCTTCACATCAGGTGGCCAAATATGGAGCTTCAGCTTCAGCATCAGACCTTCCAATGAATTCCTTAGGATTAGTGATTTTCAAAGTGTGATCCCCAAGACCAACTGTATGAGAACCATAAGGGCGTTTATTGAAACCATAAGTTCCTTGGCTATGTTGCAGATCTCCAGAATAAAAACCTCTGAGTGTGGAACTTGTTGTTCTTCAGTCACTAAGTTGTGTCTGACTCTTTGTGACCCCATGGACTGCAGCATGCCAGGCTCCTCTGTCCTTTACCATCTCCCAGAGTTTGCCCAAATTCATGTCTGTTGAGTCAGTGATGCTATCTAACCATCTCTTCCTCTGCCGCCCCCTTCTCCTGCTGCCCTCAATCTTTCCCAGTGTCTGCGTCTTTTCCAGTGAGTCAGCTCTTTGCATAAGGTGGCCAGAGTATTGGAACTTCAATTTCAGCATCATTCCTTCTAGTGAATATTCAGGGTTGATTTCCTTTAGGATAGACTGGTTTGATCTCCTTGTGGAGATCAGAGCTATGGAGTGGAGTAGAGTGGAGCCTAGGGATTGGCATTTTTACCAAGCCCCTCAGCTGCTTCTCAGGCCCACAGTCCTTTGAAACTCACTTTCCTGTAATGAGGATTTTTGCATTGAAATATCTTTCTTCTATTTTTATTACCTCTTAGTTTCCAACTTACAGTGTTTACCCTGAATTTATTATGAGTTTGTTTAATTACATTGCTAAATGATTCATTGGATTCACTTTGAAGTGGATGAAAATTATAAAAGAGCAATAAATCCATTTCCCATAACTAATCCATTAGCTTTCATCCCAGTTGCTTGGGGGTGAGCCAGCTCCCATTGTAAACTTCACTGTTGGCAAGTGTTCTGTTTTAGCAGGAGGTGAACAGGGATCAATAGGAGAGTAAAATCAAACCAGATTATTTTTAGAATAACAGGAGGACTTTTTCGAGAACAGGGGGAAAAATAATCACTAAGAATATATTTGATTGACAGATATGTTATGACTTGTAACTCTTAGAGCCGGTGTTTTGGGAATATTTTCTGGGTGGTTTAGAAATGACATGAAACACCCAGTAATACCTGGTCCCATACTGAGTCCTTTGTAAGTCAACTTAAGAGGGATCCTTGCCAGGTGAAAGTCAAAATGCAATATGAGTGATAATGTCAAGAACAAACCAGAATTAATAAATGGACCATGCCATCGATGACAGAAACACAGGTATGCAGCCTGAGCATGTGCTACTCAGGCAAGAGAATAGTGCAAAAGCTAGAGCTGGCGCGTACTTATCATGCTGACAGTTTTCTTGTGAATATTTGGGAAGAACTCTGGGAGAGAACGGAGAAGGCAATGGCACCCCACTCCAGTACTCTTGCCTGGGAAATCCCATGGGCAGAGGAGCTGGTAGGCTGCAGTCCATGGGGTCAAGAAGAGTCGGACAGGACTGAGCGACTTCACTTTCACTTTTCACTTTCACACATTGGAGAAGGAAATGGCAACCCACTCCAGTGTTCTTGCCTGGAGAATCCCAGGGACGGGGGAGCCTGGTGGGCTGCCGTCTATGGGGTCGCACAGAGTCGGACACGACTGAAGCGACTTAGCAGCAGCAGCAGCAGCAGCTGGGAGAGAATGGAGCTTCCAGGAGTCATGGAATGAGGCGGCAAGGTGGGGTGTGTTAGAAGTCTAGGAAAGAGCTTCCCTGGTGGCTCAGTGGTAAAGAATCTGCCTGCCAATGCAGGGGTCATGGCTTCAATCCCTGGCCCGGGAAGATCCCACGTGCTGAGGAACAACTAAGCCCCTGCGGCACCCCTGCTGAGCCCGTGCACCCCAGCTGGAGAGTAGCTCCAGCTCAACACAACTGGAGAAGGCCCATGTGCATCAGCAAAGACCCAGAGCAGTCACAAGAAAGAAAGTCTAGGAAAGTGTTTGAAGCATAAGGGTGGGACTGCAAGGACACGAATCACAGAGCAAAAGGAAGAGCGAGGCTCAGAGGAAACGCCTCCAGCACCAAAGCTGGGAGACCCAGAGGCTCTTCTCTGCACCCGTTAAGAACCAGCAGGCCTTTACAGTGTGCTTACTGGGTGAAGAGAACAAATGAAAACAGTTCCCAGCCAGGAGCACCCAGGCCTCGGTAATGTGCCATGTTAAAAGGTCAAATGAAAAGAGCAAGATGAAAATATGTGACAGGGTGACCACCGAGAGAGTAAATGTAGAAAAGAAGAAAATAAAATGTGTTTTTTTTTCCCACATTTATGGTAATAAACCCAGTTAGGTGTATATAAGTAGTGAAAGTGTTAAGTCGCTCAGTTGTGTCCGACTCTCTAAGACCCCATGGACTGTGAACTGCCAGGCTCCTCTGTCCGTGGAATTCTCCAGGCAACAGTCCTGCAGTCGGTAGCCATGCCTTTCTCCAGGGGATCTTCCTGACCCAGGGATTGAACCTGGGTCTCCGCATCACAGGTGGATTCTTTACCTTCTGAGCCAGAGCTCAGGGAGGCTTGTGATGTCTCACATAAGTGTGTAGACTGGCCCGAGAGCAGGTACCAGTGAGCTGATGTCTGGTTGACCTGCTTCCCCCCTGGAGAGGCCAGAGGAGATGCTGGATGAAGAGGAATGGCAGCTTGCAGTGAGGACCCATCCTGATCAGGGGATGAGGAGGAGGGGTGGGTTTGGGAATGCTCAGAAAATACCCTCAGTGTCTCTTTAATCAGAAATTTCCCCGAGGAAGAAGAGAGCTTTCCAAATGACACATAGGGCAAATCATCCCTTAATATGGGGACAGCAGACCTTTCCTGTAAAATAAAAATGTTTTGAATAGTCCCTTGACATGTATTATTAGAGGATCTGACCTGTAGAAACGAAGCAGGCAAGACAAGGGAAACGGGGTTATCTCTGCCGTGTTGGTATGTGAGCTCCCCAGAACTTCAGAGGATAGATCCGGTCAGCTCCAGACTTGTCCAATTGAGGCCTTTCTGTACTGTTTACTATTTTTCCCTCTTCCCAAAGCTTACCTTCGTCCCTGAGAAAGGGAGCAAATTTAATCAATTTCCTTGCTGGTTAGAAGCTCCAGTAAAGGATTTACTGAGGGAGAAGACTAGAGACCGAATGAAGTTGCCGCGTTACCTGCGGACTTCACTGAACAGAAAAGTCACCATTTTCCAGGGATGATTCAGAGTTGCCAGCGAGTTAGTGCTTAGAGTTAGGACAGCTCTAGCTATCAGTTAGTATAAGTACAAAGGGATTATCTGCAATTTTGTTATAAATTTTTTCTCCTCTCCATAGGTGGTGCTTGGCACTTCTCGTTTAATGTGAAATTTTACCCACCAGACCCTGCCCAGCTCTCTGAGGATATCACCAGGTATTTGAAAGTTGGCTGTGAAAAAGGCAGTCATGTTGGGGGCTGTGCTTCTCTTAAATTCCGGGGAAGGGAGCAGGCTTACACCTGGTGAGCCTCTTAGTCGTCCGCGCCCAAAGGGCAAACAGAAGACAGCTGAATGGGAGCAAACATCTGATAAGAAGATTTGCCGAATGGTATCTGTTCACAGTTGAATCTTTGGTGTTAAGCTGATACTTCTTCTGCCTGACCCTGGTGGGAAAACACACGGAATTGAGATGCTGTCATCCTCCCACTACAGTCAAATTGGATGGGATTCAGCCTGAAATAATATGGCAACTCCTGGTGCTCCTGCTTTAAAACTTGGAAATGTATCTTCAGATGCGTATGCCTTTGTATATAACCAGTCTGATACGTTGGTGGATGTTTCGTGTATTTGTGTATGTGTACACACAGGCATGCACACACACACAAATACACGTAAACACATGCACATTTAAGAGCTTACCTTCCATGCCTTCTCTATACGAGGAAAATGATTCATTTGTTTTGGGGAAGAAAGAACGTTAAGAAAGGAATATCGGTCTGGCCCGGTGGCTGAGCTTTGAGTGTAAGGAAGAATTTGCTGCATGCCTTTTTAGGCCTCTTCAAGTGCTTTCTGCTTTGAAATCCCAGGTCTGCTCACTGTGTTTTGTAGTAAGTTTATAAGCAGTCAGAGTGATACTGCACAGTGTGGCTATACATCCTTCTTGGCAAGCTTTTCAGGAAAGATAAATTACTCAAAAAGTTTCAGTCACTTGCTCTGATGAAAAATAATTCCAGTAGACATGTCGGAGAAGAGGAAAAACTAGTTCCAGAAGATTTCTTTTATATTTACATTAAATCAAAGAACAATTTATAATTTCTTATTTATATATACTTTCTAGTAATGTTGCGGGACCATTTAATTGTGGCTAATTTGTGGTTAGACAGCCTGTATGTACTTGGATATGGAATCTAGTGCAGGATTCCTTTCTACTTATGTCATGTTCGTTGTTCAGTTGCTAAGTCCTATTCAACTCTTTGTGACCCCACGGACGGCAGCACGCCAGGCTCCTCTGTCCTCTACTCTCTCCTGGAGTTTGCTTAAATTCATGTCCATTGAGTCGGTGATGCTAACTGACTAGAACCTCTGAAATTTGTAGAAATTTTTGTATCTAGATTACACAGCATTTATATCATCAGCTTTTAAAGCCATATTGAGAGAGGACCTTAAGACTTAATCATAGCCCTCAGCTTCAGCAATTTGTTTCTTATGTGAAAAGTGCAAGGTATATTTTTTATCATTTATACTCATATGCTGGGCCGTGAAGAGTATCATTAAAATTCATCTATGAATTGGAGTCTTCTGCAATTAGTATTCTATCTGTAACTCTTAGAAGCAAAATAACAGAAGATAAAAATCAACTATTAATGGAGATATTTAATATTGGCAAAATTATACAGAAGGTATTCTGGATTCCCCCAATTTAAAATTGTTTACTTTTAGTGATGAGGTTTTAAGTATGAATTCTTCAAAGTTAGTCTTCATAACAGTTGAATAAGTTATCTACATTTTTAAAAATGAGACTTTAACACAGGAGAAGGCATCCACTATAAACAGACCCTCATTTCAGGACGCAGGAGGTGGCAAGCCATGTTTGTGATGGCATAGCCATCCTATGCCTTGGTCCTATGGCAGGACCTTTCTTTCATCTAGATAGCAAAATGAGCCTTCCTTTAGGCTTTGGGATCTCATCATTATATTTAAGAGCACTGTTTTAATATTAGATTTGCCTTCCCCCTACCCAGAGAGTTTGACCTTCAACATTACCCTAATGTTAGAGGAACAGTCTGTAGATTTCCGTTACCCTGTGCATCATGAATGCATCTGTGTTTGATGACAAACGTGGAGTTGCCACTTGATGCCCTTAAATATTACATTTTGTGGCCAAATATATCTTCCCTTGGTATGGAGAGCCAAATAGAGATGCTGGACAGTGTGTCCCAGCAGGTCGTTCCGTGGGGAGAAGTTGCTTGCTGCCCGCTTGGGACTGTGCGGGCTCCTCTCCAGTCTCCTAACTCTGACTTTCCGCGCCCCCTCTGGCCCCCGGAAGGTACTACCTCTGCTTGCAGCTGCGTGACGACATCGTGTCCGGCAGGCTGCCCTGCTCCTTTGTCACGCTGGCCCTGCTGGGCTCCTACACCGTCCAGTCGGAGCTGGGCGACTACGACCCGGACGAGTGTGGCAGCGACTACGTCAGCGAGTTCCGCTTTGCCCCAAACCACACGAAAGAACTGGAAGACAAGGTCATTGAGCTGCATAAGAGCCACAGGTGAGCATCAGGGGCCCCAAGAGCATCCTGTCTGAGCTGTGCTCGGTGGGTGGGCGTCCCCTGCACCGCCTGCTTCTCCTGGGACCTCCAGGTTAATGCCTTGAGGATGGGACACAGTGGAGTGAGGTTCTGGGTCTGATACATTTTGGGTGGTTGGTGGTTCCGCTCCCACTTGGGATGTCCTTGTGCTGTTTCAGCTAAAAATCATTTTTCTGATACTCTCCCCTGCACCCTACCTCCCTTAGAGCACAAATCAGTGTCTCTGTGGGAACTTGCATGTGAGCTAAGCGGGAAATATTACAGCCCCACCAGGTTCAGAGGCTTCCCTGGTGGCTCAGACAGTAAAGAATCTGTCTGCAATGAGGGAGACCCAGGTTCGATCCCTGGGTCAGGAAAAGATCCCCTGGAGAAGGAAATGGCAACCCACTCTGGTATTCTTGCCTAGAGAATTCCATGAACAGAGGAGCCTGGTGGGCTGCAGTCCATGGGATCACAAAGAGTTGGACACGACTGAGCAACTAACACTATCTTTCACCAGGTTTATTAAAAAAAAAAAAAACAGTGTTGTAATTAATACTTTTTATTTCTTATCAGGGGAATGACGCCAGCAGAAGCAGAGATGCATTTTTTGGAAAACGCCAAAAAACTCTCCATGTATGGGGTCGATTTACACCATGCCAAGGTAAACAGTTTAACACTCTAGACTTTCTGATTTCATGGACGTGTGTACAAGGCCCAGTTGTCACAAATGTTGTGTGCTAAGTTGCTATGTATACCCTTGTTCTGGATGTCCACCAGGCAATCAGTAAATGCTTGTTAAATTTTTAAAACTCTCTATAAAGTTTGGGCTTCCCTGGTGGCTCAAATGGTAAAGAATCTTCCTGAAATGTGGGTGACCTGGGTTCGATCCTTGGATTGGGAAGATCCCCTGGAGAAGGGGATGGCAACCCATTCCAGTATTCTTGCCTGGAGAATTCCATGGACAGAGGCTACAGTCTGTGGAATCACAGAGTTGGACACAACTGAGCTACTAACACTTTTACTTTCATAAGGCTTAGATGCTGTGACAAAGAATCAGTACTTTGAAATAAGAGGATTATTTTGGAGTTCAAGTAAAGTTAGCCAGCAGGCTAAGTCGCTGGGTGAGTTGTTGAGGCTGTATCCTGGTTCCAGGGTCTCGGGAAGAGAGAAGTTGGGGTTGGAAGGTAGGCAGGTTAAGGCTGGGGAGAAAGTACTAGCTGCTTTTACTCCCTGTCACACTTTTCCTATTTTTCAACAGTGAGAGAGTAAGCATTGGAATGTTAGTCTGTTATCTAACAGCTATGAATAGAAGTGCTGTGGAAGTAGAGGCTTTCCTGAAATCTTGTATCTTCAAAGCATAGAAGATGTGTTAGGCTCTTAGAGATGGATTCTGGTCCTTTAGCAGTGTTGAAGAGATCCATGCTTGAAATTGGGGGGCAGCTGCTTCTGACTTGGACTGATACAATGACATCCTCCTGGGTGGGGACATGCCTTGACTTCCCGTACACAGAGTGGTATTGTCTCACGGTCCAGACATCACAAGAGCGTGCATGTAACAGGCTGCCAGGCAAGCAAGCGTCGTATACAGTCAGGCTTGGGGCCAGTAAATGAAGAGGGTTTTGGCAGGCTCTGTTCAGGCAAACATCTCAACAACGCTGGGGACCTCTGGGAGGGAAATACATGATCTGTACTTTCTGTTGATGCTGCATTTGGAAAGCTGGTAGGTTTAGAATGAGTTTGGACAAGATAATAGTGAGGAGCAAATGAGTGCCATTCTGATTGGGTTTGTCTGTGGATCATTTGTACATCACTCAGGATGAGCAACTTCTGAGGCCCAAAATCCCCAACACGAGCAGGATCTCTGAGACTTGGCTGGAGCTTCACCGGGGGATACTGGTACAGCACAGCCAAGAGCGCTGACATTTGTGTGTAATTACAACAGCAGGTGTAGCTCTGTTTACTTGCCAGTTAATTATTACAGGTTTTCACTTACTTGGCACTCAGACCACATAGCGTTTTGTAGTTTTATGTCAGCTATAAGGTAGGATGACGAGTTTAAAAAGAAAATAAGGACACGCACTAAGATTGTTTTTCTCAGAGTTTTTCCCTGCATGGCCAAAAGATAAAGAAACAAGACAGAAATGAAGGTAGCTTGGAAATGGGAGTGAATCAAAAGCTATTTTTGATACATACGATGACTCACTCACTACCCAGGGAGAATAAATAAATGAAAGATGAGGCCCTCGGTTTAGGAGAAGGGCAGCTCAGGATGTGTCAGTGTTCCTATCGGGAAAAATGAAGCCACTTAGCATGGCTGTAACGACTAAATTAAAATAGATAGTTGGTTTTTCATTCGATAATGTGATTTGAAATTAGGCCAATTAAAAAAGAAAAAATTAAGGAAGTGCCAGTGCTGCCTGTGATAGGATTTCATCTGAATACTAAGTATAACAAACGATATGCTTATGGACTTCATTTTCTGCTGCAACTGCCCTCCATCATTTCTAGGAGGAAATTTACCTAATTACATTAAAGCTAATTTCCGGTTATAAGTGAGATGCTTCTCTTCTGTGGATAGTATCAAAAGGCCCTGAGTTTTAACACCTAGTTAGAAATTCTGAACTGTGATCTTGGACTCAACAGCTCTCAATGAAGAATAAATAACCTACATTAGGTGAAGGTCCCTTGTTTTGGAAAAACCTGTTCTTAATGCTTTTTTTCCTTAAGAAGACTGTCTCTGCTTGTTGGTCATTTAACATCACTCTGAATAGACTCTGTCAGAGGCGTTTATTTCATACAAGATTTGGAAATGTAGATATAAATCCATATTGGATAGCCTGTGGACCAGGAGATAATAAAGGATGGGGAAGTTGGAACAGTGCTTTTAGATTGAGGGATAGTAGATTTGTTTATTTTAATTGGGACAGGCTGAGACTGTCCAGGTCTTCCGTCAATGCTCCCTGCTAAACACACGTCCCCAAACACATGATTATAGCTTTCAATACAGTTTGTCGTTTCTGCCTAAATGCTATGGGCTGCAGCAGAAACCTAGATAGCAAAGTGAAAGTGAAAGTCGCTCAGTCGTGTCTGACTCTTTGCAACCCCATGGACTATACAGTCCATGGAATTCTCCAGGGGATCTTCCCAACTCAGGGATCGAACCCAGGTCTCCCACATTGCAGGCAGATTCTAAACCAGCTGAGCCACAAGGGAAGCCCCTAGATAGATATCAAAAGTATCCTTTTTTTAACCAACAAGAACCTATTATATAGCACTGAACTCTGTTCAGTGTTATGTGGAAGCCTGGATGGGGGTGGGGTTTAGCGGAGAATAGATACATGTATATGTATGGCTGAGTCTCTTCCCTCTTCACCTGAAACTATCACAGCATTATTAATTGGCTTTACCCCCAAAAAAAAAGTTCAAAAGAAAAAAATAATCCATTTTTTGGTTGCCGTGTCTTTAATGAAATGGAAACATTCATCCAGTTTAAAGCCCTGCTTATTCCTGACGTTTTCTTTCTTCATTTGCTTTTTCTTCCAACCCATCCGTAGTAGCTTAACGTGTGCTAGGCAGGTGCCGTGCTGAGCATATAGGTCACTGAGATAAACAGAGCAGGTTCTCCACTGGCCTGGGTCGGGGGAGGAGGAGGAGGAGGAAGGGGAGTTTGGGGCAGCACATTTGCCCGGGGTGTGCTGGCCGCAGTAATGATATGGGGCCACAGAAGTGAGTGTGTGTTTAAGGCCCCACAAGTAGTTTCCCACCTTCTCATGGTTCAAAGACACTCATGAGTGATGTAAAACACAATAATGGAAAAGGTTGTAAATGTCCAAAGGCGTGTTTCCTAGTTCTTCATCACAAAGACCGTGACTCAGGAGACCTTATTCCAGCAGCCCTGCTCACGTCCGCTCGTCCGCTTGAGGCCTGAGGGGTCACCTGGGTGGTCCCGAGAGCAGACCGTCTGGATCTAAGCATCCGCCGTGCCTGCTACGTCCAGTGTCAGCTGGCAGCTCTGTAAATTGCTCTTAGTTACAGCCCTTGATAAATGGTGGGTGGTCTCTGGTCTCTGAATTCCCCTGAAATCTGATTACGTTGTCATATCCTGCCCTCAGTTCCTTCCGCCTCTCTAGAGTGAGGTCGTGTCTAATGGACCGATACGTTTCCAAGGAGAAATGTTTCATTTTAAGTCAATTAGATTGTATGTGTAACCTCACCATGCCCAGAGAGGGACCAGAATACTTATTTTTGACTCTGGAAATGTTCCTCCTGTGCTTTGTACTGGCGAGACTTAGGACGTCAGTCCACCCACCCCCATAGGGATGAGTCAGAAGCCCCTGTTTGGATTCTTTTGCGTCTCTCTCCCCACTTTGCTGGGGCTGCAGTGACTCAAAGTGAGACCGCCCTAACAATGACATGTCCCCAGACCTCAGCTTTGCCTCTCCGTGACCCTGTTTTCCAACAACCAGTGAAACGGGTGGGGGGCTCCGCCTCACACACAACCCCGCCTTCTGAACTTTGTCCTTAGCCCACGCAGGACACCACTGATACTCATTTATCCCTGATCTCACCTGAACACAACATTGAAGGGACACAAACGGGTCATGGGGCGTCTCCTGAGCTTCACATAACATCTCTGATGACCCCCGGGACCCCTCATCACACCTCCCTAGGAAATGACCTAAAGATGTAGGATGCAGGTAGGGAAAGCAAGTTGCAAATACAGCACGATCCCCCTTTGGTTTTAAAAGAAAAAAGAGGCCTAGGACTTCCCTGATGGTCCAGTGGTTAAGACTTCACCTTCCAATGCAGGGGATGTAGGTTCAATTCCTGCTTGGGAAGCTAAGATCCCCACATGCCTCACAGAGAAAAGCAATAATGTAACAAATTCAATACTTTAAAAATGATCCTCATCAAAAAAATCTGTTAAGAACAAACCAATACATATATATTAAGTGCATCTATATTTTTTGTATGGGAACCAAGTGATTAAGAGAGCACAACTGGGCAGTGAGTGTATGTTGGGGGCCTGTTGGGGAGGAGGTGCACACTTTAAAAAAACTATTTTATACTCAAATTTTATAATGGTATCTTAAAAAGGGTCTTTTTAAAGCAACAAACCCCAAAACACTCATAGGAAAGGATGGGGCCTGTCTGCTAGTGTCCATATTAGTTAAGTACTGCCCCTGGAAACAGGCTGCCCATATTCAGCTGGGATGGACAGCTAACCTATCTGTGCCTTAGTCTTCTTGTCTATAAAGTAGGAATAATGAGAGCAACTAGCTCAGAACAATGCTAGTGAAGATTAGTAATGTATGTAAAGCGGTCCGGCCAGGCCTGGCACCCAGTGATGAGAACCCAGGCTCTGAACACCACTGCAATTAACACACCTTCACCTGGGTGACCTCCTCTATGTGCAGTGTGGACGTCGTAAGTCCAGGATACCTGGGTGAATAGAGTTTCCACTAACAGATCTCCACAACAATGAGTATCTTCATCACAAGGCTATTATTTAGTGGTAATGTGTTTTAAATGGCTGCAGTATTTTTCATACTTAAATCAGAGCTACAGGCAAGCCTTTTTATAGGTTCCAACCTGGAGGCTTAGTGTACCCAGCCATAAATGGAAATAGATGAGTTGCTCATCCTTCATTTTTTTTTTTTTACTCTTTTCTTTTGTACTGGGGTACAGCCGATTAACAGTGTTGATAGTTTCAGCTGAACAGCCAGATTTAAAGTGAAAGTTGCTCAGTTGTGTCCGACTCTTCGTGACCCCATGAACTATGCAGTCTGTGGAATTCTCCAGGCCAGAATACTGGAGTGAGTAGCCTTACCGTTTTCCAGGGGATCTTCCCAACCCAGGGATCGAACCCCGGTCTCCTACATTGCAGGGGGATTCTTTACCAGCTGAGCCACCAGGCAAGCCCAAACAGCCAAGGGATTCAGCAATACATAGACACATACTACATTTTAACTGTTTTTCTAGATGACAATTTTGGTAGATGCATTATTATTTTTCTCTATAGCTTTGATATTCTAACTTTGTGTTCCAAAAGGTAGCATGTTTTTAAATCCAATTTAGGCCCCTGTTATCAATTATTGATCTCGTTATTCTTGTGCCATGTATCACATGATGCAATTGCATTTATTTTAAAATATACTTTGATACCTGATAAGCCTAGGACTCCTTCATTACCATTCCTTGTCTCTCGCTGCTATTTTTCAGGATTCTGAAGGAGTCGACATCATGTTGGGAGTGTGTGCAAGTGGTTTGTTGATATATCGTGACCGACTTCGCATCAACAGATTTGCCTGGCCAAAGGTTCTAAAAATTTCATACAAACGGAACAACTTTTACATTAAGATCCGGCCAGGAGAGGTAAGTAGACCCCAATTTGCATGTACGTTGGGAAGAAAGTTACCAAAGAACTGACAGAAAATTTTTCTAAATTTTTTTAGTAGAAATTTACCTGGTCAGCAGCTTTATTAGGATAACTTTGTGACAGTACATAGTCAATAAAAGTATTTGATATAAATCCTTAAGAAGAGTTCAAAAGTGAAAATTCATAATTACATAGTTATTTGCACCCATGGACTCTATTTGTGCATTACCGTAGTGGCTCAGTGGTAAAGAAGCCACCTGTCAATGCAGAAGTGGGTTCTATCCTGGATCAGGAAGATCCCCTGGAGAAGGAAATGGCAATCTACTCCAATATTCTTACCTAGGAAACCCCATGTACAGAGGAGCCTGGCGGGCTACAGTCCATGGGGTCTCAAAGAGTCAGACATGACGTGACGACTGAACAACAGCAACTCTATTTGTAAAATATTTTATAATAAAATAAAAAATAAAAGTTTGTCTATTTAATCCTAAACCAAGAGGTTTTAAGACTTTTCTGATAAGATTAATGAATGTGAAAGACAAAAAAATGATCAAACAGAAGTTTAAATCCCCTGCTCACATGTTTGGAACTTGGCAGGACATAGTGAGTTATAGCTAACTGCCTAAGAGAGTTTATTGTAGGTTTGTCCAAAAAACAGTAGTGCATACAACCTTATCTTCCCTTTTTATTGTTTTGTTCTAATTTTTCCCCACTGCATACATTGATTGAATGATTTTTTTCCTTTTGCATATTTTAATGTAAAAGCAGAATTCATGAATAATGTTTTGTATATTTTTGTGCTGTGGTAAAAAAGAAACTTAGTTGCTAAACCTCTTTGTGAATAAAGAATAGATTTCTTCCCCATCTGTCCTGTTGTGCTGTCTCTGCGTCCTCTGTCTTTGTCCTCCAAATCTGATAGCATCCTAAAGGGAATAACATAGAGGTAGTGTGCTTCAAAGTATAAGAAAGATTAGAGCAAGCAAAACTGGGTGTAAATTATGCAAGTTCAGTAGCCCGATACATTTCTCCTCTTTTGTTTTTCAATCAGAGAGACTAATGAAAGAATCAGAATTATTAACTCATCTTTGCTCCTTAGGCAGAAACATCCATGATTAACTTACAGCCTCCTTAGTGGTTCCATATCTGTTTCTTGCCAACATTGTACTTGTTCAGTCACTAAGTCATGTCTGACTCTTTGTGATCCCATGGACTGTGGCATTCCAGGCTCCTCTGTCCTCCACTGTCTCTTGAAGTTTGCTCAAATTCATGTCCATTGATGCCATCATCATGTCCGGTGATGCCATCTAACCATCTTATCCTCTGCCACACCCTTTTGCCTTCAGTCTTTCCCAGCATCAGGGTCTTTCCCACATAATATATAGTAAATATGTGCTATTATCGCATAACAGATAATATATATGTCCAATTTCTAATTAAAGTAGTTAATATCATGGAAGTAATCCAAGCCCTGATTTCAGCTCATCTAGTCTCTACATTTTCTGGTAGAGTATAGAATTACCTCCTGTCTTCGAAATCAACTTCTCCACGGGTGGAAAATGCAATTTCGAGCATCACTATATGGAGTATAATGGTTACAATAGTTCATAATACTATACTGTATATTTGAAATTGCTGGTAGAATAGATCTTAGAAGTTCTTATCACAAGAAAACAAGATTGTAAGTCTGTGCGGTGATGGATAATTAATTTGCCTCATATGGTAGTCATTTCACAAAACGTACAAACATCAAAACATTATATGTTGTACATCCGAAGCTAATATAACGTTATGTATCAGTTTCGTTCTCAAAAGTTTAAAGAATCAGACTATAAAGCAGGCAATCGTGTTTAATGTAAATATAGAGTCAAACTTTTATTTGAAGACTGAAATAATCTACAAGCTTTTCATACAAATACATGAAATTAAAGTCATTTTTTATATTTCCTTAAGACTGCATGTTATGACCAAGATATATTTGATTTATGGAGCATTTATTAAGTGAGAATCTTTTTATTGCCAAGAACTGTGTTGGGCCAGCTTCCCAGGTGGTGCTAGTGGCAAAGAACACGCCTGCCAATGGAGGAGACATAAGAGACTCTGGTTTGATCCCTGGATGAGGAAGATCCCCTGGAAGAGAGCATGGCAACCCGCTCTAGTATTCTTGCCTAGAGCATCCCTTGGACAGAGAGCCTGGTGGGCTGCATTCCAAAGGGTTGCAAAGAGTCAGACACTACTGAAGCGTGAATATTCACAACCCTGAATATTCATTGGAAGGACTGATGCTGAAGCTGAAGCTCCAATACTTTGGCCACCTGATGCAAAAAGCCGACTTGTGGGAAAAGACCCTAATGCTGGGAAAGATTGAGGGCAGGAGGAGAAGGGGACGACAGAGATGACTGGATGGCATCATCGACTCAATGGACTCGAGATTGAGAAAACTCTGGGAGATGGTGGAGGACAGGGAAGCCTGGTGTGCTGCAGTCCATGGGTTGCAAAGAGTGGGACACAACTGAGTGATTGAACAACTGTGTTGGGCATTGAGAATAGAAAGATAAATGTGACCTTGTTCCTGTCCTGTTAGGGAGTTTCTGTTTCACAGAGAAACAGACTGAGACAGTTGGAATCACAGAGTCATGATCCAAGTGTGATGATATTCCAGAGACTAGGAGTGAGTGTAGTGAGGGGCCAGAAGGGGAAGTCTGAGCAGTGCGTCTGGAGACCACCATGAGCCTTGGGAGCTTTAAACTGGGATGTGACATACTCGGTGGATATTTTGGGGTGAGATTCAGCGACTTAGTAATGTGATGTGATGGGACCTAAACTAGGGCGGAGGCTGTGGGAATAGACTGGAAAGAGCACATTTGAGAGAGAGAGGTTTCAGAGGCAGAGGCCATGGTCCTGCAGACAGGATGCAGGAAGGATCAAAGGAAGAAGAGAGTCCAGGAAAATCAGAGGGCTTTGGGTTTACATGAGCGAGGTTGATGGCGATGATATTATTAGATAAGAAAGAAAAGTGGGGAGAATTTCAGAAAAAAAAAAAAAAGATTGACATTTCTTTGCAACAGAGTTTTGGGTGATGGTGATCCTTGCATAGTAAGAAATAAAAGATTTGAAGAGTGTCATCAACTGTATAATACATTTTATTCAAGGCCTTAGGCCCAGAAGAAATTACCAAAGAACAAGTAATTCTTGTTCAACGAGGACGAGTGGGGGAAGGACCCTAAAACAAAAATTATGGGTAGTGCCACTTTTTCTTGGCCTTTTTAGCTAAGATCAAGTGTAGTATAGGGACTTCCCTGGAGGCTCAGTGGTAAAGAATCTGCCTGCTAATGCAGGAGATGCAAGAGACCTGGGTTCGATCCCTGGGTAAAGAAGATCCCCTGGAGAAGGGCATGGCACCCCACTCCAATATTCTTGCCTAGAGAATCCCATGGACAGAGGAGCCTGGTGGGCTACAGTCCATGGGGTTGCAAAGAATCAGACACAGCTGAACAACGGAGCATGCGCACACATGCACACGCGTGCGCGTGCACACGCACACACACACACACACACACACACACACACACACACACCACTTTTTAAGGGAGGGGTTGGCCAAAGAGGACCAGAGGCAGATGAAGAAAAGCATCCAGAAAAGAAAAGAACAGCCACCCACACACACACACACACCCCACTTTTTAAGGGAGGTGGGTTGGCCGAAGAGGACCAGAGGCAGATGAAGAAAAGCATCCAGAAAAGAAAAGAACAGCCAGAAACACACACACACACCCCACTTTTTAAGGGAGGGGTTGGCCGAAGAGG
>NW_024070206.1:22848878-22946710 GCF_014754425.2 Oryx dammah
AAGAAAAGAACAGCCAGAAACAGTCATGGCTAATAAATATGGATGATGAGATACAGTGACTGTGGTTCACCAGCAGTCCCAAATGGGGCAGAGGAGCCTCTCGGATGGGAACAGAGAAAAGTGGTTTGAACTTGACAGGCAGGTCCTGTCGTGACAGTAAAAGCTCAGAAAGGAGTGAAGACCTGGCAGGTGGCAGCCAGGTGAGAAGTGGACTACCGAGGCTTCTCCTCCTGCCCCTCAGCCCTGATCCTGGCTCTGCAGAAACAAGCTCAGAGAACGTCCTCCCCACCCTCACTTTTTACAACCATGTTTATAGGCTGAGAAGAAAGGATGAGAAGGAATTACTGGTGACACAAAGGCTCCAAAGAAGTTGAAAGAAATGAATCCAAAGCCCAGAGAAAGATAAACATTCAGAAAGTGCTGGCCCTCTCTCATCCTTGTGCTGAGGAGACTCTTCCTGTAAAACCCCCGCCCTCAGCATCGCGGTGTGTGACCCTTCAGCATAGCATGTGGAGGATAAACACGTGGAAGATGGTTTAATTGAGGTCCCTGGTCCTCTGGTCTGTCGGTTGACTGGGTCCACAGGGTGGGGTGAGTTCCATGACCACCCTGTGACCAGCAGAGGGAGGGAGAATTTGAGGAAAGCAACTGCATTTAGTCACCCGTGATGTTCTCCCCATCTCCCCTGCCCAGTCCGACTCAGCGAACAAGGAAAAGAGGTCCAGCATAAAGAAAGCTCACAGGCCTTGCACAGGACCCCTGCCTTGGTTCTTTGCCACGTAATTTCCTTTTGCTGCTGATTATACCAGTAGTCTGGTGGGTTTGAGCTCTTTGGGGAAGGCTTTACTGTTTAAGATGATTGCCCTCTGGTGGCCTGATGGATCCTGTCTTCAGAAAAAAATTTTATATATTGAGTATCTGCCATAATAATATGAAAATCTGTTACTCAGGAAATTAGCTATTTCACTTTGGAGTGAGTGTCATCTCAAGTCTACATGCTGAAAAATATGAAAATACGTTCTCCCAATCCTTGATCTTATGCAGTCGGGCCTTCTTATCCCAAGGTTCTGCATCTGTGGATGCAACCAATCATGGATCAGAAATATTCAGGGAAAAAAATTCCAGAAAATTCTGAAAAACTAAAAATTTGAATTTGTTGCAACTGTTTCCATAGCATTTTACATTGTACTTAAATTCTTCCCCTAGCATTTACATTGTGTTAGGCATTATAAGCGATCTAGAGATGATTTAAAGTCTGTAGGAGGGTTGTGTATGTTATATGCATATACTAGGCTAGTCTATGTGAGAGACTTGAGCATCGATGGGTTTTGTTATCCAGGGCAGCCTGGAACCCATCCCCTTGGATCTTGAAGGATGAGTGTAGATAGTGTTGAGATGTTAGCATCTAACATGGTAATCCACATTGTTGTTGTTCAGTCACTCGGTCGTGTCTCTGAAACCCCATGAACTGCAGCACACCAGGCATCCCTGTTCTTCACTATCTCCCAGATCTTGCTCAAACTCATGTCCATTGAGTCAGTGATGCCATCCAACCATCTCATCCTCTGTCACCCCCTGCTCCTCCTGCCCTCAATCTTTCCCAGCATCAGGATCCTTTCCAATGAGTCATCTCCTTGCATCAGATAGCCAGAGTATTGGAGCTTCAGCTTCAGCATCAGTCCTTCCAATGAACAAATAAAATCAGCAATATGTATCATCGGATACATAGAATATATGCATATTTCTAGACCAGATACAAGGAGAGAATGTCATCCTGAGGCTGCTGTAGATTCTAAATGTTTTATTCATTTCTGTGTGTTCCAGCTGACGTCATGATGTCAGAGAGAAGCCATGAAAATTAGGCTTAAAAGATCAAGACAAATTGGTCTCTGGAAGGAATACAAATTCTCTCCTTTTCTGCATTTAGTTTTCATAAGATTAATCCTTGTACATGCAACATTTACTACATGCATAATGTGGTTGTCTGTACCTGCAGTGTTTTGAGATTGATATAAGAAGACTTTTTTAAATGAATGAATGTGTGTAGCATGAAATCTGTATATAGCAATTGATTTAGGGAATAGAGAAAAATTTATGGGTGGTATTTTTATTTTGTATGTTATTTGCTTTCATGTTATTTATGACTCCAAACTTCACTCTGCTCTCCAACATTTTTTTAAAATTTAGTTTGAGCAATTTGAAAGCACCATCGGGTTTAAGCTGCCAAACCATCGAGCCGCCAAGCGTTTATGGAAAGTATGTGTAGAACACCATACATTTTTCAGGTGGGTGGAAAGCACTTTGGTTTTGTCCTAAGGAAGTAGGGTGATTGGAATCACCTTACTGAAAGAGGTGGTTGGAAAGAAGAACACGGCAGCAAAATTCTTTCTATCCTTCAAGTTTGTTGCCATCAGATGCCTTGACAAATCCTAAAGATCTCCTGACTAAATCTGAAGGGTTTTCCCTTCAGCTGTCGTATGGTTACCTGTCTTATCACTCCCTTTATTATCTTTAGTGGCTTTCCCTATTTTTATAGGATGTCTATTTCAGATGGCCAGTCCATTCCTGGCTATTTCAATAACTTTTCAATACCCTCAACTCCTCTGTTCACACACAGTAAAGCTGTCAGATTTGTGTCTACAAAATAACAAATTATCACCATTCACCGATATTACCTACTTAGTTGCTCACTGGGTTTGTAGAACCACAGACCCTCCAGTTCCATGGGATGGTCAAGTTCACCTAATCCCGACTCCACCCCCATAGCATGTCTACGGCATCCCTTGTTGATGCACACTGTTGTGAGTTGACTTTTTTCCTTACAAAATCAGATTCATTGAATTGCAGGGTGGCTGTTAAGCCTGTGGTGCACAGAGCACTTTTTACCTTCCAGAACAGAGTAAGAAATTAGCGTTCTTGGGGCTTCCCTGGTGGCTGAGTGTTAAAGAATCCTCCTGCCAGTGCAGGAGACACAATTTCAATCCCTGGTGCAGGAAGACCCTGCTTACCACAGAGCAAATGCACGGAGCCCATGCAGCACAACTACTGAACCTGTGCTCTAGAAGCTGGTAACTGCAACTTCTGAAGCCTGGGTGTCCTGGAGCCCATAAGAAGCCACCATAACAAGAAGCCCGTGCAC
Source organism: Oryx dammah (assembly GCF_014754425.2). NCBI lineage: Eukaryota > Metazoa > Chordata > Mammalia > Artiodactyla > Bovidae > Oryx > Oryx dammah. The sequence goes on from NW_024070206.1 coordinate 22,852,018, forward strand.
TGCACCTAGAGAGTAGCCCCTGCTCCTGCTCCCCGCACTAGACAAAAGCCCACACAGCAAGGATAACCCAGCACAGCCAAAATAAATAAAAATAAGTTAGCATTCCTAATACTTAGCTTAATCATCTTTCCGATGCTTTTCCTTTAATCTCTGTAGACTGTTGTTACCAGAAGCGCCTCCAAAGAAGTTCCTCACCTTGGGTTCCAAGTTCCGTTACAGTGGCCGGACACAGGCCCAGACCAGAAGGGCCAGCGCGCTGATAGATCGTCCAGCCCCGTACTTCGAGCGCTCGTCCAGCAAACGTTATACCATGTCCCGCAGCTTGGATGGAGGTAGGCACCGCTCGTAAGGACTGCTAGTGGCCACCAAGTAGTGTGAGACCATCGTGAGCCTTTGATGGACATCGTTGCCCTGGGATAGTATGGAATGAAAAGCACTTGTTGGTCTTTGACCAAATGGAAAATTTTAACTAACCCCTAACCTCAAAAACGGAGAAGGCAATGGCACCCCACTCCATTACTCTTGCCTGGAAAATCCCATGGACGGAGGAGCCTGGTAGGCTGCAGTCCATGGGGTCTCGAAGAGTTGGACACAACTGAGCGACTTCACTTTCACTTTTCACTTTCATGCATTGGAGAAGGAAATGGCAACCCACTCCAGTATTGTTGCCTGGAGAATCCCAGGGACGGGAGCCTGGTGGGCTGCCATCTGTGGGGTTGCACAGAGTTGGACATGACTGAAGCGACTTAGCAGCAGCAGCAGCAACTTCAAAAATACTTTAGGGACTTCTGCTGGCAATCCAGTGGTTAAGATTTCATGCTTCTACACAGCAGACACAGATTCGATCCTAGTCAGGGAACTCAGTTCCCACATGCCACATGGCATGGGCCAAATAAAAAGGTGCCTGATGAGTCTGATGTCTGCTGTGCTATGCTTAGTCGCTCAGTCGTGTCTGACTCTTTGCAACCCGATGGACTGTAGTCCCCTGTACTCCTCTGTCCATGGAGGATTCTCCAGGCAAGAATACTGGAGTGGGTTGCCATGCCCTCCTCCAGGGCATCTTCCCAACCCAGGCATCAAACCCAGGTCTCCCACATTGCAGGCGGATTTTTTACTGCCTGAGCCAGCAGAGAAGCCATGGTAGATTTATGTAAAATCACACAAAAGAATGGTACTTGGAGAATGGGTCAGCTTTCATAAGCTGGCACCCTGAATTTGGAGAAGGATGCTCTTATTCTTCAGTATAGGAATCACATACTTATACATCATTTGCTTCTCTCGCCAGCAGATCTTAAATGATTACCAAGTTTATTTTAGATCATTTGGTTTAGCAAGAAAACTGCATTAAATGTATCTCTTGTTCTTTTAGAAATGTCAGCAGTAAAATGTGACTTTCATCTGTCAGTGAATAATAGCTTATAGGAAGGGTGACATTCAAATAACAGTGAAGGGCTCCAAGTGACCTCCTCCTGGTTTATATTAATCACTCCAGCAGATGGGCTGGGAGGGTGGCTGTAAACGCTCTCCACCTTTAAGTCAGCTGTGTGAGTATGGTGGGGAGAGAATCACTCAATCACTTAAGTAACATTTTTAAGGCATAAAAGGGAGTCTTTAGCAAGTTTCTGCCTCATGGGGCAGTTTTCTGTGACCATGTAGAGTTACACACTGGTGTGCTTTTCTGCTCTAAGACGTGGCAGCTAAAGTCAGAATATCTGTATCCTCAGAAGTGAGATCCACAGAGGAGAGGCCGAATATAATCGCTGTGCCATGTACAGGGTTTTGTGTCAGTGAGTTGAGTATCCACAGCTTTTGGTTGTCCTCGGAGGTCCACGGGATGACTGTGAGGCTTGACTTAGGCTCCAGGCCTCTGTCTCCTAACCCAGAGCTCCTAGACATGAGATGTTTATAGCGACCTGGTCCTGGACACATACAAAGTGATGTTTCTAGAAGCATGAGTATATGATTTTAATAATAAGCAAAAGCATAAATAGAATCACAAGTTATTATTACAGATGCCTGGGATCACCTCCCCCTTGACCTTCTCTGCCTTCAGCTCACTGTAGAGTCTCAGTCCTTCCTTCCCTTTTGCCAAGCCCTGATGTGGCTGTTGGGGTGACATATTCCCCGGATTTCTTGACTTAAAAGGCTATATTGCATTGATGTTGTTAGAAATCCTGATTCTGACTGCAGAAGAAGATACAAATATGAATGAAGTGAGATAAAGAATCCTATAGTGCTTTATCTGAATATATCTGTCCATGGAATTCTCCAGGCCAGAATTCTAGAGTGGGTAGCCTTTCCCTTCTCCAAGGGATCATCCCAACCCAGGGATCGAACCCAGGTCTCCTGCATGGCAGGTGGATTCTTTACCAGCTGAGCCACAAAGGAAGCCCAAGAATACTGGAGTGGGTAGCCTATCCCTTCTCCAGCAGATCTTCCCAACCCAGGAATCAAACCAGGGTCTCCTGCATTGCAAGCGGATTCTTTACCAACTGAGCTATCAGGAAGCCCAACAACATGAAGTCATAATTTATAACTCTTAATTCTTGGCTCCATCTGCTGAAAGGGCTAAGAAGCCATGATATCCAGCAATACTGAGCACACTAAGTGCCTACATCTTACTTTCCCAGTGTCTCCCCTGCCCCCACCACCGTGTTCTGTGCTTATGCTTATGTGGATATAGAGAAGGTTAGAAAAATATATACCAAAGAGTTTGCAGTGACAGTGGAATAAGGAGGGTGGGCAGTGAGCAGACTGAAGAAAAGAAGAGAAAGTCTGTGTAAATTGACTTGCTGCCATGACCAAGAGCTCCTTTTGCAGTTTGCAGATTCTAATGACGTGAATGAAAACAATACACATAAAGTGAAAAAATATTGTCCCAGTGGAGTACTTTATAAAAAGTATATAGAAATTTTAAAAAGTTTATAGAGGGAGTCAAACCTGTGTTATTAGTGCTCTATTCTTCTTATAAGTTCTGTTAGTGAAGTGGGAAGAACGCTCACCTGGTGTAGATAAACCCAGACCCACGTCCAGACCCGTTCCCTGTACGGCAGTGGGCGAGTGGCTGACCGTCTCCAGGTCCCAGGTATAGGCGCCATCTGTAAGGTGGCATCATGGCCACCTCTGGCAGGGTTGTCGCAAAGAGTGAAACCAGGGTTGCCACTGGTGAAAGCGGTCTTATTCCAGATGTGATCCTGAGACCTCAGCAGGTATATTGAGGGTCATTCTTCAGGCTCTTGTGAGCGGGCCTAAGAAGGTCAGTTACCTTTCCCTTCCTTCTAGAAGAGTGTTCCATTTTTAGAATGGAACCAAGCTGAGAACCAAGCTTTCGGGAAGCACTGTTTACTAGGACTGTTTGAAGCTGAATTAAGTTCTTTGAAAGTTCACATTCACAGTGGCACCTTTTCTCTGTATCGTCTCATCTGCTCTTCTTTAAAAGCATCTGTGTAAACAGGTGTGTGTTCTTTAAGTCAGGGCTGGAGGAGCTCATGTAGAATCACAGCTTTTTCCCCTGAATGTCCTTCACGTGGTTCTGTGATATGAACCCAAGGGGACACATTTGCTGTGAATGCTGTTTTCCTTGTGACCCTCTGTGCAATGGTGATTGCTGAGAAGACAGAAGCCAGTCGTGAAACCAATGTACTAATTCCGTGCTGTGTCTCTCTCTCTCCCCCTGCCCAAAAGTGACGCTAGTATGTGTTGTCTCAATTTCTGGGGCCCTGCCGGTTCTTGTATGTTTTCTGTGCTGCTGCGTGGGGGACCATGGCTGCATGTTGGAATAGCTACTGCTTTTTGCAAGGTTGCATCTTCTATGAGAAAAGCCTAACAAGCCTTTTTAGGATACTGTGTCTCATACAAGCTTTTTTGTCACTAGATGGAGATGTAAAATATCTTAGTGAAGGTATTTTAGTGAAATGGTTTACTATTCAAAGGATTTCAGAGTTTTTTTCTTAACGTTTATGTCTTAAACTCCCAAAAATATGAAAGCAGATTAAATTTTGCCTGTGATTTGAAAAGCAGCCTTTCTAAATTTTAGTAAATTTTATGGTACCTAAACCCTAAAAGAATGAGTAACAAATTACAAAAATTTGACTAAATCAAGTATTTCTTTCACTAAGACATTTTAGCTGGGAGGAAAGGCTGGATCTTACATCTCTTATGTTTGCATGCTTTGCAGTTGCACGAGTTTCATTAGCAATGTTTGTCTTCCTTTCCCCAAATACCAGAGATGAATGAATGTATGCACATTGTGGCAGTCTTTTTAAAACGCAGTAAAAATTAAAACATTTCTGCACTGTAGTTGAGCAGAGTTGCCATCCGAATTGTATCATCTCTACTGAGATGGCTACTTTTCAGTATAACTTAGGTAGCTTTTATATTATAGGAGAGAGAGACTTTTCAACAGCTAATAACAATAGTAGTAGTAGCAATGGTAATAACACTACAAAAAAAGTTCAGTGCTCCTCTGACTGGCACTTCCAAAGATGTGTTTAAAGTCAAGTGTAGTAGGGCAGTTGTCTGTCTGCTGTTAGTTGCGGAAGTTGCCTCTGAGTGCTGCTGCCCAGCTGGTTTACTCTGTGGGTAAGAGGCTCAGCAGTCACTCAGTGCTCCCCTCTTTCCACTCACATCCACCCTCACACACATCCTTACCAGAGAGCCTGCAAGTGGATGAACACTGTGCTGGTGGCTTCAAGAGATGAGCACTGAAATCACACTTAGACGCAGTTACAGGTGACAGAAGTATGAAACTGCGGTGTTGCTTAGATGAGAGTACCTGCAAGGCTGATGTGTCTTTTGAAGAGAAACCTGGTGCTTTACAGGGTTGTTGTTTTTTTTTTTTTTTTTTTTTTGCTTTTTTTTTTTTCCTGTAATAGGACAATGGGTGGCTTCCATCCTTCTTCTGACTTAACTATCTCAGACTTTATTTCTCCAATTGTATCTGCTTTTAGCATCAGTGAATGAAAACCATGAAATATACATGAAGGATTCTGTGTCTGCTGCAGAGGTTGGTACTGGCCAGTACATCACCACAAAGGGCATGTCTCAGACCAACTTGATCACCACTGTGACTCCAGAGAAAAAGGCCGAGGAGGAGCGGGACGAGGAGGAGGACAGACGGAAAAAGGCCGAGGAAGCCACGCCGGTCGCTGCCGTCCGGCACGAGGGAAAGGTACATCTCCCCTCTGCCTCCCAGGGCTCCTGCGGATTCTGAAGTCCTGAATGGTGCTGAGAATGTGAAGCAGAGATGTGTGCATAAGACTTAGGCTGACTCATAGCTCAGCGTTAGTCACGTGCATACTATCAGTCTTCATCATTTCTTCTGTCCACAGTTTTCCTCTGAAAGATCCCTATTTAAACTTTTTGAAACTTCTTATTGAACTACTTAGGTGCTACTTAAGACTTTCAACAGCTGTCCTGTCTGTAGATCTTAAAAATACATTTGGTGGCATATTAACCCATTTATTTGTGTTTGGGCTTACAATTCAGAATTGCCGCTAAAGCTGTTTTCTTCGTTTCTGGCCCCATTCTCCTACCCAAGGGCTGTGTATTTATCTATATGTATAGTATTGACTTTGACATACTCTTGACTGCAAGTAACTGAGTGACCACAGCTTGCATATTCGTACACTGTTTTCTCTCTTAGTCTTTTGATTTTAACCTCATCATCAGAGTAGCTAGTGGATATATTTTGGAAAAGGGTTAAGGCAGACTTCTCGGAGATGGAGGGTGAACTTGGCAGTCATTTCTCTAGGGTGCTTGATTCGCTGAATTTGGTCACTTCATCTGAAATTCAATTTATTTTTTAAAAATAAACATTATGATTATTTCTGAAGCTCCAACACTACAAAGCAACTTTTTGAGAAAATGAAAGTCAAAAACACATGTAGATAGCATCCTTCTGGTTCTGGGTTATGTATCTTGCAAAGCAGTTCCCATAAAAATCAAAAAACACAGTAGGTTTTTATGTATTAATCATGGAAACCCAGGAATGTACAGGGAGAAAGGAAACTGCAGAAATAAAAATACTGTATAACTTAGAGGTGATGCTAAAATTGGGGTAAATTTGACTCAAAAGTGGTCTTTTGCAGGTGGGCTCTGCAGATGTAGAGGCTGGGGTGGGAATTTCCCCTGGGGTCTGTAGAAAATACTTTTGGTAAGAACGTGACTTACAAAAAGTACAGTGACTTCTGAACAGGCAGATTGGCAAACGTATCATCATTCTGTTTATGATAGAACATCCCAGTGACCCAATGCACAGCCCTTTTCTTAGGGTAAGATTAACTTATTTGTCAAACTCAAAAATAAAGACAGGACATAAATAACAACAAGGATATCTGTCTCACTTTAGCTACGAAAATGTGCGTTGTTCTGAATTTCGTTTTCACACACCTCCTTTTCAGTTAAGATGGGTTTTAACTAGGTCTGAATCAGAAGATGATGATATACTTGAAAACCAGTGCATCCCATGATTTTTGGAAGTTGCCCAGGCTAACATTCCACTTTCAGGGATGTGTAAATAATATGAAAGTATTAGTCTCAGTCGTGTCCGACTCTTTGTGACTCCATGGACTATAGCCCACCATGTTCCTCTGTCCATGGTATTTTCCAGGCAAGAATACTAGAGTGGGTTGCCATGCCCTCCTCCAGGGGATCTTCCTGATCCAGGGATCAAACCCAGGTCCCCTGCATTAGCAGGCAGATTCTTTATCTACTGAGCCACTAGGGAAGCCGAATAAGATGAAGTGCGCTATAAAAGTAAATGACTTGTCCTTTGCTCCTGAAATGATGCACTCCTACTTTATTGATTTTAAAAGATCAGGGATTTGTTTACGTGAGATGGAGCCCTACGCCGGTGTCACTTGGTGCTGTTTGTGCCGCTGGAGAACAGAAAGACAAAGGACACTGTGGCTGTCAGAGTCAGAGCACCGTGACCCAGATGCCTTCTGAGAGGCTGGGGCCCAAAGCTCCTGCTGCAGTAGCCGCATGCTGGCTCCATCCCCCCACCCCTGCCACCGCAAAGCTGTTTTTAAAAACCACTCTTTAAAAAAAAAAATTAAAAACCCACTCTAATCATCCACGTAAAAGATTAAGCCGTAATTTCATTTTTCTCCATCTTCAAAAAGGAACACAGCACTCTTTTTTATTTTTTTAACCAAAATGAAAGTGTGCTCCTGAAAACAGTACTTAAACGACTGGTCTCTAATTCCTTCGAGAGTGTGTTTCCCCACTGATGATCACCGCCGGTGACGGGGCAGCCTTCTGAGGGCGGACAGCAGCTCTTAACTTTTGCGTTATCCTCAGTTCAGTGAGATTTGTGCAGGGTCTTGTGTAAGATACAATGTTTAACATCAAATGTGAGTATTAGGAAAAGACATATTTGTCTGATATCAAAAAAGAGACACTTCTGCACTGTAGTAGGTCCATGCTATCATTTTATTTGTGCCTTTTCTTACCCTCTGCCTCTGTATTTACCAAGTCAAGGTTGGATAACCGCCACAAAGCAAGCTGGGTAATGTCCATGCTATCAGGACACTAGGCAAACACACATGTGCATATATACATGCACGCACACACACACACACACACAGTGGAAGTGCGGTCATCCTCAGGCTCCAGGTGACCTTGTCTTGAACTCCTTGGTGGCAGCAGCCTCTACACTAGACCCAGGTCCTGTTTGGCTTTTGCCTGCTTCCTCTCCCCTCACCCGCCACCCACCCTACCACCTCACTCAGCAGTCTCCCACCACCTGCAGAGAAAGCTGGCTGTGGTCACAGAGACCATGGGACCAGGGAGGGTGTGAAGAGCCTCACATGCCCACAGAACCCTGCACAGCCCTCCCTGGGAGCAAGCTCACAGTGATGCCGGCCTAGATCTTCCTCTTAAGGACTCAAACCAGGCAGGTGAAGCACACCACTCCTCTGCTAAGAAAATGCAGAAGACTGGGAAATTGTGTCTATTACTTATGGATCGCAAATAATACAAAGTAAACATTGATAAACCACATCACAAGAAAGCACAGTCTTTTTGGCTAGTTAGCTTATTGAAACCACTTCTTCAAGCTCCTCCATGTACACCATGGGTAAATGGAGCCAGAAGAGGAGTTTTCAGAAGAGCTTCGGTTCTTCATGGAGACTTTGTGTTCCTACTGTGTTCACTGTGGATTTCCCTGATGGGAACTGCTTACAGATAGGAATGGGGCCAGAAACTTCTTGATTTGGAAACCCACCTTGTTTTGGCTATCATTGAGTAACCAAGGAAAGGTGATGCTGGAGATTTTGCTTTAAATGACTGCAAATTGGATTCACTGTCATTTTAATCCAGTTGAACCCTCATGACAGACCTAGTAGCCAGACATCGGGAGAAGTTATTGAAAGTCTTGGTTTTAAGTTATCAGAGTTATATTTTCTCAGCATCCTAACCATTCATGGAGTTGTTGGTCTAAACACAAGTTTTGAATCATATGAAACATGTAGATATTGAGATTTCCCACAGATATCTTCCCCTCCAACCTTTTTTTAAAGGCTACCCTATGTTTCGCTTGAGGGTCTAATGGGGAAAACGATGGCCCTTTGTGGGAGCATTGGCATGCACCTCGAATGCTTGAAGATTCATGAACGATCCCAGTGCTGAAATTCTTGTTTTGACGATTTTATATCGGTACCCATAAGAAAATTAACTAATTGCAGTTTTCTTTTTGTCCTTTTGCACCTCTGTTCGCTGCTTTCTGTCTCTCTCGCTGTCCCTCACATCAGTCACCTGGGCTTGGCACCGACTCATGCCCCCCGCTCCCCCCATCAGCCCACCGTCCCCCTGCATCCCCCACAGGGCTCCGCAGGAGGTGTAAGGAGAACGGGCAGCCCCCGCTGGGGGTCGAGCTGGCTCAAGAACCCTGGTGCCAGCATGGGGAGCCCGCCTCGGACCCTGATGGCCGAGGGAAGCCGTGCCCGGGGGACCGCGATGTGGCTCTCGGCTACAAACCGCAGCCGGGCAGAGGGGCCACCCTGTTTTCCTTCTCCCTGCAGCTCCCTGGGTCCTTCCCCTCTCTCCTGGATGACGATGGCTACCTGTCCTTCCCGAACCTGTCCGAGAGCGCCCTCCTGCCCCAGAGCCTGCAGCATTATCTCCCCATCCACTCGCCCTCCCTCGTGCCCTGCTTCCTCTTCATCTTCTTCTTCCTGCTCTCCGCCTCCTTCTCAGTGCCCTATGCCCTCACTCTCTCCTTCCCTCTGGCTCTGTGCCTCTGCTACCTGGAGCCCAAGGCGGCCTCCTTGAGTGCCTCACTAGACAATGACCCGAGTGACAGTTCAGAGGAAGAGGTGTGTACCTCGGCATAGAACACACGTCCCTGTCGTGTTTGGGGCTTCGGTCCGAAACACTTGGTAGACGGCTGCTGCGATAGTGGTCCTCCTTTCAGAGCCTCATTTACCGTCTGTGCCACTCCGTGCAGAGGTTTTGTGTGCCGGGGATGCGCCCCCCCAGCCCCGGGGTTAGGCACAACACCATGTGGACGCAGCAGGCTGAGCCCGGCCAGAACCGTGCTGCCACCCACCGCCTCCTGCGAGTGGGAAAGGACTCAGCCACGAGGCAGTCATACATAAATAACCCGTTTGCTCTGTAGGAACTCAGGGGCAAATAAAAGGCTCTGTTTAGTTACCGTTCAATAAAGGGAAGGACACAGAAGCCAGATAAAGTAACTTTTCAGCTAGATGAGGTGAGGTACCAAAACGTGTTCTGATGCAGTGATGCTCTGTGCTGATATGCGCCCGGTAAAGGATGCCCCAGGTGCAGGGAAAGGGCACCGCCCTCGAGGGTGCATCACCACCAGGGTGGCTTTCCAAGGTCGTGAGCACCTCCCTCTCCTCCCTGGAGGTTCTGAAGTGCCCCCACCACTCTTTGACGGTCATTGCCAGACTGTCCTTGTGACTCCCAGAGGAAAATCCAATCCTGTGGTTGTGTTGAGTCAGAAAGACAGGCTGGAGCCATTTAAAACACCCAGTGACATTAGTCATGGGCAGGGTCAGAAACAGGAGCAGAAAGAGCTGAAGTTGAAAACAGCGGTTTTCAAACACAGTCGGGGAGAGACTCATTTTAGGTTTCTATACACCATAAAAATGGGCTGAAATTCCTTGAGCACCAGCAATGCCAGATCAGGTATTGGGAGGCAAGCATGCTGTCAGGCCAGCGTGATCCCCAGATCCACCCACATGGGGACAGTCTGGTAGATGAGCCCTGGGGCTGGCAGCCAGGAAAGGACTTGAGCTTTCCACCTCCGTACCTGAAAGCGGGCTGACCCCCATCCCTCATCCAAGCCACTGGGGGAGGTGACGTGGTAGCTGGTAGTTTTTCCTTTTAATTGCTCCCCTTCCCACCACTGCACTGGCATGTGAACAGCCCAGCGGTTTCCCTTTGTGCAGCCTTCAATAGACGCCAGGGAAAAGTACAGAAGCTGCCAACAGGCCTCTAGCTGACACCCCTCCTCCCCCGCCCCCACCTACACCTGCCCCCAGCTCCTCCAGCAATTCTCTCCCCACAAAACAAGGGTTTTGTGGCAGGAGACAAACTCGATACACCTAGCAGTTTAAAAAAAAAAAATCACCAAGTCAAAGCAGCACTTTAAAAAGGAAAGAAAGTCTATTCAAGTCTGTGCTCAGCTAGAATGATAATTCCAGCACACCTGTGAGTGTATAGCATTGCGAGGTGCGTAAGCATCTATATTTAGTGGTATTATGACCATTTCTTTGCAGCAGCAGGGAAAAAATGGTAATGATCTGAGAGACGTTCTAAAGAAAAGTTTAGTCTTTCAATTTGATATTTTTCTAAGAACCCTTTGCAAGGTTCTTGGATCCTGTATGACTTAGATCCAAATCTTATCTGTTATAGAACTATTTTCACACATGGAAAATATTTTAAGAGAAAAACCACTCTAAATCCTAGGCTTAAATATCTGTTTCTCACAGAGAAGCATTATCAAACAATGTAGGTCTAAACGTACAGCCTTTTAAGAACACAGTATTTTCTACAGAAGCTGTTTGTACTATTAACTGGTTTCCAACCTGGACATCATCTATCCCTTTAGCAATGGAGTTAGTCATCCAGCTCACAGAAGGCAAAAAGATTGCCATTTTATGTTCTTCTGCATTGTTAAATAACTGAACTTCTATGTAGCCAACCACACAGATCTTGTGCCTAATCCAGGGTATACATCTTGTTGTAATCAGTGCATGAAAATTAATGTTCCACTTGGGCATGTCTGCGTTACATCAGCAAAACAAATCACAGCACTTAGTCCTCGCAAGCTGGTGGCAGCGTGGCTGGTGTGTCATAAACCCTCCTTGTTCCTGCAAACCCCTGAGACCGTGAACCATCTCTGGCCTCGGCAGCCTTCCCAGCCACCCATGACAGCCTCCTGCCACATGACCTTGTATTTGGCCATCTGTTCAGTGTCACCTCTTAACCCCAAATGTTAAGAGCTATGTGCTCCGGTTCAAGCTGAGCTAGAATACTCAGATGTAGGTCATTCAGTTAAAAAAAAAAAACAACTCACCATTTGTTGGCACAGCCTGTTTTCTTCCCTGGGCCTCAAGCACTTTGGCAGCAAAACTGGGTGACTTTGTAACATACAGTTCAGCTCTGTCACTTTCGTTTTGCAAAATCACTAATGACTGGAACACTTTTTAAATATTTTGACATCCCTGCTTACATTTGTCACGTGTGGCCGTGGCTTCATTAGTCCCAGACCTTCTCAAGAGTGAAATCCAGTGTAGAAAGTTGTAATCCTTTCAAACTGTAGAGCAGTTGGCCATTTTTTTCTTTTGTCCTTCTAGAATTTGGCTCAAATAAGGAGGGGCTGAATACTAAATCATCTCCATCTCTCAAAAGATATAAGATGAACCTAGTTCACCATAAATTGTGTGTCAACTTGTGAAGAATTTTTTGATGATGCCAAAAAAAGGAAATGGATTAAATCTGGAGGAAAAGATTGGTCACCTGATTTAACATTTTAAATTGTGTAAACACATCATATGATAGTTGATGGTGCGCCACACACTTTGCAGTTTTACTTAGTCATGCTCAGTTGGTCAGTCGTGTCTAGCTCTTTGCAACCCCATGAACTGTAGCCCACCAGGCTCCTCTATCCATGGGATTCTCCAGGCAAGAATGGTAGAGTGGGTTGCCATTTCCTTCTCCAAACAGTTGCTATAAAAGTTGTTTTATTCAGTCTTTATGACTTCAGTCTTTAACTGTTTATTGATCAGGTACTATGTTTGTTGAATGACTGACTGACTAGGTTCTAAGTAGGAATTTAAAGGAGCTTAGATGTGGCCTAAGCTACTATTTATTTGTGTATACCTAGGAAAAATAATAGCAATAATTGCGAAACATTGGGTTGGCCAAAAGGTTTGTTCAGATTTTTCCATAACATGTTACAGAAAAACTCAAACGAACTTTTTGGCCAACCCAGTATTATATTTGTAGCAATATTTATGATTTTATAGACATTTTTAGCTCTATGTGTGTCGGGTAGTATATAAAGGCTTAGTATCAATTACCTGATACAGTTAGGGCTATTAATTTCCCCATTTTCCAAGAAGGAAATGGGAATTAAAATATGAAACATTCCCCTCGTGCCGCAGAGTTAAATAGCAAGAATTAGAGCTGGTGTCATTCTGACATGAGACCCCTCCCTCTTATTATTAACTGTGGTGGTAATTCCAGTGCCAAGATGCTTGGAATGCTGCTGAAGTGAATTCTAAAGTCAGAGGGGAAGGAACATAAGGGGGAAGAGAAATACTTTGAAGAACGTTTGAGGCCTTCGGCACAACTAGTTAGCCCTCTGAACCAAGTCATTCTTACTTGTTCTTGAAAGCCTAAGGTTTCCTTGAGTTGTTCCGTACCTTTCAACAGCAACCTGCCTCTGTCTTCCTAGATCAGACTGGCCTTGCCTTGGACTGTCAGTTGAAGCCATGCTAATGCACCAGCAGGGATCACCTGATAAGAAAATTAATAGCCACCCACCGCCAGGTGTTGCCAAGATGGTTAGGTCATGACAGCTCTCAGTGTGGTTTCTTTACCAACCTATTGGAAAGGGTTTCCTGCCCCGCTTAGGCACGGGAGCATGTTGCCAGGATGGTGACTCAGGTGCACAGGGCAAGCATGAGCTGACAATTCCTTTTCTTTCAGGAATATAGGAAATGAAAACTTAGGAGCAGGTCAAAAAGTCAAGCCAGCCAAGAGTTGTATCAACTTAACCCTGTCCCAGCCCTCCCTCTTGATAACCCATGTTCTTTGCAGTGAAAGATCTAAGAGACAGATTCACAACCTTAGAACCCCGAGTTTTGATTGTCGTGTACAAATTATTCATCACACAGCTTCATTCAAGGAATTTTAATAGTTGCTAGTTTCGAAGGGAAGGTCAGTTGATAGTATGTGAGATGTTTAGGTCTCCATTTCAATGGCCATGCCTCCTCTCTCCTCCAGAAAAAAAAAAATTAATAAAAATGTTTGTTCTAAATCATAAACGTCTATAAAACAGATTAAAAATCAGTCCTGAAATTCCTATTGTAATTCTCCTGTGAAAACCTAGGCTCTGTAAAATGCTGTGCTTTGTTTTATTTGTTTCCAACTAAATGTCTCTCTCCCTCCCTCTCTCCTTATTTTTCATCACTATGATTATTATTTGCTTCATTTGAATGTTTATTTTGGAATAAGATATTTCAAATTCCGTACTTTTATATACCTCTTTCTGTTGGAGGGTGGGACAAAGTAAACAATATATAGTCTTAAAAATATCTAGTTACCAATGCTGCTTGTGAGTTAAGTCACACTTTCCATACGTGAAACATAGGCCAGAGTCACTGGCATGTGCCTTTCATAATTAAAGGGTAATGCAGATAGCCTGATGGTCTTAGAGGGATGTAAATTATCAAAATGATATAAAAATGAGGGGCTGAAAGTCCAGTGACTGTTACAGTCGCTTTTTATTTAAATATACTTGTTTATTTACCTTTCACTTGTGACCTATCACACTAGAATTTTTTAAAAATATGTAAATTGCAATTTTATTTGCATTTAACAGTTTTAGGTCTTTCTTGGGGTTTCTGTTAAAAGGGCAGGAGAATGACGCAGCAGCAGACATGGCACCCTGGCTGACGCACGTCCTGCGGTTCAGGCGGGCCGTGTGCCGCTGGTCTTCCTCCGAGTGTCTCTGCTGATGGAACCTGGCTCTGGCCTTCCTTTGGCTTTTGTTTGCACCTGCATTCTTGTGGGAAGGTAGTGCGATTTTACAGGGCACAGAGAAAGGGACTGGGCTCTCAGACCTGGACACACCTGCTTTGACCAGATGATTTGTTTTCTCTTCCTGCCTTTCTCCTGGAACCTGATCACCTCTGCCATCCACAGACGGACAGTGAGCGCACAGACACGGCAGCTGACGGGGAAACCACCGCTACTGAGGTTGGTACTATAACCGAAGGGCTTGGCCAGTTGCCTGATGAAAATGCTCTGAGGGCTAGCTCTGTGTTTATTAGCAGCTTGCATTTAGCACTTTGGCATTTAGAGTGGAGAGAAATGCTACCTTAATAATGGGAGTTAAAAATATGCTGCTGCCTAGACTGCTGGTTCTTAAACTCTGGCCTGCATCAGAGTCACCTAGAGTTTTCTATTTGCTTTCAGAAGAAGGTCTGGGGTAGGCTTAGAATTTACATTTCTAACAAATTCCCAGGTGACAGTGACTCTTTCGGTTGTGGGGTCACATTTTGAGAACTCTTGGCTAAACTGATAATACATTTTTAAAAATGTATTCACTTAACCCACAAGTTTAAGTATGATAGCCATAATAGGAGGGGAAAAATATGGGGGAAGGGTCACAATTAATTTAAGTAGCTTGTTGACTGAATACAAATACATTTTAAAATCCTAAATGGTCAGAATGCTTATTAAAATTATAGTACTTCTCTTAACTCATTTTTTGTAGGCTGGATATAGTCTAGGTTACTCAAAAGAAATGAATTCCCCAGAGAAGAGAAAATTAGCAAATTACTGTTAGTACTTTATGGGAAAAAAGAAAAATTATCATATTGACCAGTGATAGGAGAGAAACTGGGCCATTATTTAACTTTATTAATTTTTAGGGTTCATTAAATATGTATATGACTTGTTGTTTTTTAAATCTTCTCTATCAGCAACTAATTAAGATATCTATAAAAAAACAATATTTATCTCTAGTAATGGAAATCAAGATGTTCATTTCCTAAAGTGCTAACAGAATTTATTTTTCACTTTGCTGTAGTGTTTACATTAGGTTGTTTTTTGCATTATCCAACCATAATATTTTCTAGTTGGGTATATAGGAAGAAGTAAAAATAAATAGTATTTACACATCATTTCATTCAAAATATGTTCAGGAAAACATTTCAAAGTGGAGTTTCATTGTTTTTTTCCTTTGGAAATGCCAGAGTTCAATTCAAAGCTTGGAAATCATCATTTGTTAATTTAAAGATAATACTGGAAAATTATTAGCAGTTTCTTTTAGGCAGTCACATATAAACTGATTACAGTATAATCATTTTCTATGCCAAATATCCCAATTGCATCTTAATTTTGTGAGAATTAGTTACAGGTAGCTACTGATACATTCAACAAATTTCATTGTAATCCTGACGTATGCTATAAATGAAAAATTTTTAATAATGCTACTTTAAATTTTCTAGCAGTTTTAAAATTTGTTTGTATTGCATTTGAAGCATTCAAGTGAAGACATGTAACATAGATGGTTATGCATTTTAAAAATAAAACGAAGAGCTGTGAACCCACCACCATTGCAGAGTCAGCATGCCACCAGCCCTCTAATGCTTTTTATAAATACTTCCTCTTCTTTTTCCTGGAGCTGGTTGTAACAGTAGTACAGAGTGGGGCGTTCAGGTTAGACAGTCTGGTCCCCATTGAAACCCAGACAGACTCACCTTGAAGGCAGCCTGCTCCAGTATCGCCCGCTTCTCATCCATGACTTCACTCTGGACCTCCTCTTGTGGTTGATTTTGGACTTGAGGGAGGTTTATTTATTTATTTATTTTAATTTTTTTAGTTACCCAGTATCAGCCCTCTCCTCTTCCTAAGTTTGTTTTAAAGTACGTGGGCTCAACAAATTCAAGGTTTAAAGACATTTTTTAACGTGAGAACCTTTGTGTTAAGTTCTTTGCGCCTTATTTCTCTAGTCTAAAATTGGGGATCATAATAGCTAACCTCATAGGATCATGGTAAAAAGTGACTCAGAGAGAGCATTCATCATTGGGTATTCATAGCCGTTTGGTGAATTTTAATTTTGATGTGGCCCCTCACACTTCCTGAACCGTTTCTAATGTAAGGACAACCCGTCAAGTCCTAGCTGTCACCTCCCACGCAGACTGTATGCTTGTCATTCTTGGAAGTCTCCAGGTTGAAGCGTCCAAGACCCACCGAGCAAGGAGCCTTTTGCTTTCATCATCTTATTAAGCTTCATAATTAATAAGAGAACACTGCGGTTCACATATAAGAAAGAAATGCCCTCTAATGTAAGCGTAAACAAGTGTCCCCGCGTAGCTGGCTTATTTAGACCCTGTCCTTCGATCTCAGAGTCGATGGCATGGTAAGACTTTATCTCCCACTCTTTCTTGATGCTGGCAGTCGGACCAAGAGGAAGATGCAGAGCTCAAGGCACAGGTAGAAAACTCAAAATGGAACAAAAGCAAAAAAAAAAAAAAAAAAGCAGCGTGCGCTAAGTCACTGTTGGTCTCCGGTGTTCAGATCTTCCAGCATGCTCTGTGGCGGTGACCATGTGTTGATGCCGTGCGCAGGGTGGCACTTGTTTTCGTGACTTATCATGTCCCTTACCTTTCCTTTCTTTTCCACTTTTTTCAGAATAGTCTGATTAAGCGAATAAAGGGTGAAAATGTGTATGTCAAACATAGTAATCTTATGTTAGAGGTTGGTATTGGTATATACCAGTGCATGCTCGCGTGTGTTGCTGTTCTTCCAGGGGCACACCTGTGGGCTCGTACCATGATGCATGAAGGGTGTGTTCCCACCTGTGACCACGTGCGGTTGACTTCTCTGCTTCCTTTGATTCCTTCCTGTCTCCCCAGATGTAGATCCCCTTTCCTGCGTGTGTATTTATTTTAATTCTCTGGTTCTGTGTGAATTACACTCTTTACAGTTGACCTTTGAAACTTTTGATTTTTATGCTTGTGTGATGTAGATTTTGTTTTCCCTCGCTTTTCCCTGGAAATATCACATTTTCACCAGAGCGTTTGTGGTAGTGTCATGAACCCTGATCAGAATTTTTTTTTTTTTATTTTGACTACTAATGAGATAACGACCTTACTTTTAAAAAGAGAGCGAGCACGTGCGGAAAGGAAATCAAATGTAAAACGTTGACTGTTGGATTCTCTATGTTCTGAATATAGGAGCTAGATAAAACCCAAGACGACCTGATGAAACATCAGACCAATATTAGTGAGCTGAAAAGAACCTTTTTAGAAACCTCCACAGACACTGCCATCACAAACGAGTGGGAAAAGAGGCTTTCCACCTCCCCCGTGCGACTAGCCGCCCGGCAGGAGGATGCACCCATGATCGAGCCGCTGGTACCCGAAGAGGTTGGTATTCAGGCGTCAGGTTGCACTCGTCTTCTGTTCCTAGTGTCGCGCCTCTACAGGGTCTTCAGGGAAGGGATCTGGAAGACTGCTGAGTATAGACTCTCACCCTTTGTCTGTATATAACCTGTAAAATGATTGGGTGGCCGGGGAGCGAGTAGTCTCATCCCATGGCGCCTTGGAAGGACACTCTGGTGCAGGGTTGCTTGTTCTAGATTGCACAGCTAAGAGACTGACCTGTTGTATGAATTAACTCACTGTCACTTTTTCTGAATGTACTTTCGCTGCCTGAAGAAATGCCCTGAAGGCTCATAACTGTTTCTCATCACTTGCAAGATGAGTGAGGCCTGTTGAGATGGTCTAATGTTTGACTGAACATTGTTCTGAAGTTGATAACATTTCAGGACATATTCCTCTGGGAATACTATACCAGCCTTTTACTGGTATTTGATTTTTCTTTATAATATATATATACATATAGTTTGGTTTTTTTTTTTTATTTTACTTTACAATTCTGTATTGGTTTTGCCATACATTGACATGATACATATAGTTTTTTAAAAACCAGTTATTTTAACTGACATATATAAACATTTATATTATGATTTATAATCAGTTTTTGTTTAATTTTTAAGAGGGAAAGTAAAGGCCAGATTTTTGTTTATAACATATATATATACAGTTTTTAAAAACTGGTTATTTTAACTGATTTATATATATAAGCATTTATATTATGATTTATAATCAGTTTGTATTTGATTTTTAAGAGGGAAAGTAAACACCAGAGGTCTTTTTGAGTAAGAGCTTTCCACATAGAACGAAACTCTCTTTAAATGTTCAGCGAGAGGATTCAGCTGGTGTGACTTCAAGGCACCCCGATGTAGGACCCACAGTGGCAATGGTACTAATCTGACTGTAGACTAGCAAACACGTCATCTATCTTTGTCTGTCTGTCAAAAGAAGTCATTTTAAAAATCAACTTCTTTCTAGCATCACATTGATTAACTTCTTTCTTACCAAGATTCCTTTCTTGAAAGACGTTTGTCCAGGAGGATGGGATAGAACAGAATAAAATTAAAACTTAGGCCTTTATGGTAGAAAACTCCTTTTTAAGCAGGAGTCTATATGCAATGCTTAGATATTAGTCATTTTCTAAACTTCCTTTGAAAGCTATTTATCTAAAGTGACCACAATCATGACTTTCTTGACAGTTCCAGTCCCACTTTTTAAAAAATGACAAGGTATATCTCCATTTCAGTCATTTTGAAAAGGGCCTTTTTATGCAGAATAAATGAAAAGTCCGGTGACCAAAATATTCTTGTACCATTGGTGGTGGTAGTGGTTTAGTCACTAAGTCATGTCTGACTCTTGGGACCCCATGGACTGTAGCCCACCAGGTTCCTCTATCCATGGGATTTTCCAGCCAAGAATACTGGAGTGGATTGCCATTTCCTTCTCCAGGGGATCTTCCCAACCCGGGACTCGAACCCAGGAATCGAACCAGGTCTCCTGCATTGCAAGTTTCATTCAGATTGTTTAGAGTTTCACAACAAAAAGTTTCAGGTTTTCCAGATTGATTTAAATATTTTAGTTCCTGCATTAGTAAGACTGTCATTCATGAGTTATGGTCAGATTAGTTTTATCATCATTGATCAAGTTTGATTTACCCTATTTCTTTTTTTTCTTATTAATTTTATGTGGTTTTTTTTATTGGAGGATAATTGCTTTGTAATGTTGCATTGGTCAGCCCTAAGGATACATATGGCCCCTCCCTTTTGCACCTCCCTGCCACACCCTACCCCATCCCACCACTCTGAGTTGTCACAAAGCACCAGCAGGAGCTCGTGTGTTACACAGTAACTTCCCAGTAGCTGTTCTACATACAGCTTACCCTATTTCTCTAAGGGCTGGAAATAAAGACGGACAAATGGGCTCTGAAGATGACAGATACTGCACTAAGTTACAAAAGCACAGAATACATTGCCACTGAAAATGTCAAGCCTCTCTTCCTCTGCTGTCACTTAAGGACTTGGGAGGTAGCAGGCTCTCTGAATGGAGGTTCAGGTAGTTTGCTTGGAAAAGTTAGAGTGGTGATAATAAACCAGGGACTGTAGAAGTCTAGGCCATTAGACTAGTAAAAGAAATATTTTTCACTTATTAAATCCTCTAATTCTTAGAGAATAACATTGATGATCCCACCAGGCTCCTCTGTCCATGGGATTCTCCAGGCAAGAAAACTGGAATGGGTTGACATTCCCTCCTCCAGGGGATCTTCCTGACCCAGGGATCGAACCCGTATCTCCTGCATTGCAGGCAGATTCTTTACCGCCTGAGCTACCAGGGAAGCCCATTGATGAATCCAAAGAACGTTGATGACTTGAAGAGGTGATGGTTTGAAATACTAAACTTGATGTGGATATGGCTGCATGTCCTTGCCTTGTCCTTATTGATGCAGAGAAACTACAATAGACCTAGAAAGGATTTTTTTTTTACTAAAGGATTAAAGGATGGAGGAAAGACATCCTCTGCAGAAGAGCAAGCGCTTGGTTTCCATAGCCCAGGCATCAGCAACTGCGTTCAAGTGTCTGTTGAGCGGTTATGCAGATGAAGACTTGCTGGATGTAAAGAAGAGCTTCTTAAAAACAAGGGTTATCAACTCTGTTATCAAAGGGGCTCTGAGAAAGCAGCTCTAAATAGCCTCAAGTCCCAGAAGAGTGGTCCTTCCTGGGCTGGGCAGTCAGGGCTATGCCCACTTCTCTTGCCTTGGAGGCTTCCATCTAACACTCCTCCCCAGTAGGATGACACACAGTTTACACTCATTTGAGGGCCATGAAGACAGCCCTAAGAACTAGCCTGCAAGTTCTTATCCTTCAAATTCTTCTTCATTTCTATATTCAAACTTAACATGGCTTTCATTATTGTTTGTGTGAAAAGCACAAAAGATAATTGTGTCCTCCCAGCCAGCTAGGCATATGCAAAGCATATTTGTTTAAAAACACGTAAACAGAAGATATTCATCTTAGAGGCGAGGTATTTTTCTAGATAAATTACTCATTTGATTTTACCCATTCGTTTAATGTATCTCATTTTAATTAAACAGTAATTGGCCAGTTTTAAAAAGAGGAGTAATTATTTCTAAAAGGTATTTAACTTAATTTTTTTAAATGACATCTCAAAGTAATACTATTTGTGTCAGAAGGGTAAAGGAACTTTGATTTAGTGACCCCAAGCTTAGTTGGATTTTTTTTTTTTTTTGGCAATCTCAGTGATACAGTGTTGTTTTGGAAAGATAATATAATGACCCCTGCTTTTTAATGAACCATCTCTTTTCTTTATCTATGGTGGTCGAACCCTAAGTAAAGCTATTTTGCTACCAATTTATGAACAATTAAGAAAATTAGGGGTTGGAAATATAATAAGCTAGTAATGGGATCATATTCTTAGAATATAATGTATGTTTAATGTAAAGTGTGAATTTTATTGCCAGTTGTTTTGCGTTTCAAATGTTTGAGTTCATAGTAGACAAGAGGCCACAATGTCCCAAAGAAGCAAATGATAGCAAATCCTCCTGAACTTTGTAAAACAGACAAACCCGCACATAGCGCCCATGGAATGGAAGGTAGATGGATGAGATGTGAAGGGTGTCGGGTACATCTTCTGTCCACAGATATGTCCCATGGCAGCCTTTTTGTGATGCAGTCACAGGCCTAGTCCATATCAGGGGAAGAGTGAAAGTGTTAATGGCTCAGTTGGGTCCGACTCTTTGTGACCCCATGGACTGTAGCCCGCCTGATTTCTCGATCCATGAAATTTTCCAGGCAAGAATACTGGAGTGGGTTGCCATTTCCATCTCCAAGGGATCTTTCTGACCTAGGGATTGAACTCTGGTCTCCTACATTGTAGGCAGATTCTTTACCGTCTAAGCCACCAGGGGAATATTCCTTCGTGGTTATATGAATACTGAGAATTTCCACATTCTAACCACAGTGCAATACAGGCTAACACTTACCATTGCCAGTGCTGTCCCCTTTTCTAAGGTGGCAGGCGGTTTTACTGGTATATAAGCTTAGCACAGTCAACCCTCCCTGTTCATGGATTCCAGATTGGGCACATTCACCTACTCACTGAAATTTATTGTAATCCTAAAATACTAAACATTTTCATGATAATTTGCAGACAGGTGCAAAGTGGTTAAAAGATAAACAGTTGCTCAAGGCATCCTTAGATAAGGCTCAACAGGTAACAAGTCTCAGGTCTGATACTGTAAGCACGCGTCCTTTCCATAGCCTGTTGAATGCCATGTTTCTGCTTTTTTATGTTCTTGTTGGTGATTTTTGCTGTCTAAAATGACCTCCAGGCACGGCGCTGAAGTGCTCTCTAGTATTCCCAAGTACAGGAAGGCTGTGATGTGCCTTATAGGAAAATATGTGTGTTAGGTAAGCTTTGTTCAGGATTAAATTACAGTACTGCTGACTGAGTTCGATGTTAATGGATCAATAATATATATTAAAGAAGTGGTCTTTAAACAAAAACACACATAAAACAAGGTTATGCATTGATCAGCTGATGAAAATTTCGTGATCAGAGGCACCCAGGAGCCTGACCCAGTCTTTCCCCTAGGAGCCATGGTTCAGCATTCACTAGTCAAGTGTTCACTGATTCAGTGTTCATGGCAACTTTATAGACCGTAATTGTCATGAATACCTAGAATCAGCTCTCTTTATGCATTTTTCTGCTTTCTTGTCCAAGTTTACTTTTGCTATTCAGGTCTCAGATGGCCCTTAAATTGGGCACACACAAAAAAAATCCATTCACCATGGATCATCTATACTTGCTAGAGAGAATCATCTTTATTATCTGAATCTGACTTGTGACTTTGCATTTAGACTTTGGGGTGCAATTCTGGATGCATATTACAATCACCTACAAGGCTTTTAAACTACTGATACCTGGGTTCTGCATCAGAGTCTGATTTAATCAGAGGTGCACCTCACACATTACTCTTACTTAAAAGCTCTCCACATAATTGTAATGCACAACCAAATTTGAGAACCCTCAACCCAAGCAGAAATGAAAGTCACAGCTCCATAGAGACCCTTATGAGCGAGTAACAGCTCTGTGAATTTTGCAGGCCACTATAGGGCCTTGTGTCCCAATTATGACACAGACATGCATGTTTAAGTAACTAAATGAAATAGAGTGTGCATCTGACTCTGTCTTGAAAGTGAAGTCACTCAGTTGGGTTCAACTCTTTCAGACCCCATGGACTATATCCCACCAGGCCCCTCCATCCATGGGATTTTCCAGGCAAGAGTACTGGAGTGGGTTACCATTTCCTTCTCCAGGGGATCTTCCCTACCCAGGGATCAAACCCTGGTCTCCCGCATTGCAGGCAGACTCTGTCTTAACCCCTAGTAAATGTCTCGATCATTAGCTTTTCTTTATCAATACCTCTTCACTTCTCTTTAGTCAAACTCACTGGGTTGGAGTCTATCATACATAGGATTAATGGTAACATTTGTCCCCTCATGTTACCCTTTTCTGTTATAGGGTATGCACAGTTCTGAGTGCAGACCATGTGGACATTTTTAATTACAGACACAGACGTTGTTAAAATTAGTTGATGTCAGATAACAGGATATGCTGAAAACCACTGTTTTCCTGCTGCTGGGTCTTTTTTTTTAAGCTTTCATCCTAGGAAAAACATTTAGCTCAGTGATTATAATTAGAAGCCTAGTCTTGGTATTCTGAAAAGTACCTATAATTTCAACCTTTCCTTCCTGTTTCTTATTTCTGTTGGAAAAAGAGGCTCTGATTGAAAGTTTAAAGCATAAATCCACATTTAATGATTCCACAGGGTACATTTTGTCTCTTCCAATATCTTTCTCCAAAATGGGGTAGGACAGAAATTTTTTTCCCCCTTCAAAATGTCTTCTTTGTTCCTTATTTAAAAGGAGCATCTGAGAGCAGTGCTATCAGAATCTGTCAGCAGGCCCTTCTGGAGAACCCTCCAGATGCTCCTCTATAACCTCTTGCAGGAAAATTATTAAATAGAGTACTGAAAGCCTTATAAACACATACATAGGAATTTTAAATACCTCTGATAAAAGTATACTGTGTAACAAACAGCAAGAAGGTTTATTTTCAAAGTTCCATTCATCTAGATACTCTGAACTCTGTTATTATTTTTAAATTGCTTCACCAAAATGTCCTTTCTATCACTATTCTGTGGAGTTTTATTAGCTACTGAGCCTGTGCAGAGAGACAGGCTCAGTAATTATTGTATTGTCCCTTGAATTATACATTTTTAATACTAAAGAAAGAAATTAAAATAGATGAAAGGAAAAGACCTATTTTAACATGGCATAATGCAATGTTTTTCTTAAGTTTATATGTTAAAGATGAGTACAATTTGAAGTACTTAATTCTTCACCAAGATTTTCTGAAGCTGACTTTTCAGAATTACTCACCATGTTATAAAAGTTCAAATAAAGCTATAATCTTGAGTATATTTTATGTTTATTTGTAGAATAAAGACCTCAAGCTAGGCTGGGTATTTCAGATTAGTAGGTAATACAATGATCCGTATTTCCTTCCTCTGCATCAGGCAGCTCTTCAGTGCAGAATATGATCAAGAATTTGTCAGAAATGGAAGTGAGGATTTATTCCCAACTTATTTTTTTTAATCTTAGCATTTTCATTGGAATACTCATTTCTACAGTATTGCAGATGACAGCCATATAAATACCTATTGAGACTCCAGGAAGTCCTTTATTCCACTCTTGCATGTTCTATATTTGTAGAAATGAGAAATGTTTGAGTTCTAAAACCACCAGAGAGTCACAGAATAATCTGTTTCACTTTGGAAATAATTATTCAACTTTGACATTAATTTTCCAAATTAACAGACAGTAATTCTTCTGGGGGAAAAAAATGAATGACTATTATATGTGTAGCACAAGAAAAGAGCTCTCTTCCTAACTTGCTTTTTTGGAAACTGTCTACTTCCTCCTCTCCCACCCAACCCCCTTTATTCAAACAGACTGAAGAAGAAAGGGAGATTTCAGAAAAGGTTCTATTTTTGCAGCAAGGAAGCTCTCCATTCTTTGAGTCTCAGGTAAAAAACAAACATTAAGGAATCAGAGGGAATTGCTCCTCAGATTTCAGTGTCATTCAAATATCTTTAGTTTTTTCTTTCTTTTTAAAATTTACCTTGCTTGCCACCAAGGTAGGTATATCATTTTTGCCTAGATTCCTGGGAGGGAAAATAGGGAATTTTCTTACTATTTTAGTTATCCGTTAGCCATCATTTCTTTGTGGCCTTTGCTTCTCAATGATTATGTCTGTGTTTGGTCATTGAAGCATTATGATTATAGTTTGTAATGATATTTTTGGGCCTTTTTACTGTCTCTCTCACCCATAGAGCCATGGTAGTTCAGATGACCTTGACTGACTTTGAAAGTTCTGAACTTTTATTGGTTTTCCCACTAGCAGAATGTGACACAGAAAATTCAGGAAGGAGACTCAGCAATCTCTGTGGTTACCTCTCGTCAAATCATTTTCCAGAAAACTGTCCCGTCGACCCTAGAGGTTACTTTTCAATTCATTTCATTTAATCCAGCACCAGTCTGTAGATGGGTCTGTAATCTTCTTTCTTAAGCCCCGCCCCCTCCAATTTTAGCTTCAGGTTTTCAGGCAAGGATAAATAAGAAAGTAAAAAACATCCAAGATCAAAATGTAAAGCAAGGCACTCCCCTGCTCTTGGCTTGGTTTCTCTTCCCTCTGTAACCTGTTAGACTAAGTCACCTGCTAACCTCTCCATAGGCTTCCCAAATACAGAAGTTTCATAACTCCCATTTCTTCTGCCTTTTTGGAACTAACACTAAGGAAAGTGGCAAAGAAACTCCTGAGACAATGAACTTTGGTTGTAAATAAGTTCGGAACAATGTGCAGACAAGTAGAGCCTATTTTTTTAAGAGGTTCTGAACAATGTGCCAACAGGGAAATAGTTCATTACCACGCCTGGAACACAAGTGCACTCAGTATTTATGGATAATAAGTGCTAGAGTGGATTCCAGCACCCATATAAGGAAATATAATTCACAGACACGGAAAATTATTTTCACAGAAGTTTGTAGAAATGCTGGCACGTACTTTGTGAGAACAACAGATGTGAAGTGCAGTGTTCTATTTCACATGGAAAACAGTCTTTTCTGTGTCCACCTGAGTAAAGCTGAATAACATGTACAACAGCTTCAAAAAGGTTTTATAATCTTGAAATACAAAATGATCAGACATTGAGTACAAGATCAGATATACTCCTTGCAAAATTTACCACTAAAGTATTTCAAGAAATCTGAAATTGCAGGTCTACAATAGATCATACTCTTGAGTTGAAGGCTAGAGTTATCAGATAAGAAGAGATTGTAGCTGTAATTAATAGATCACAACCCCTGCCCTGGACACTCACCTCCCAGACCGAGTGTAGCTCTCATATAGATTGCCTTTTTTAGAGGATTCTTATTTTAGAAATGAAATACCATCAGAATTTCTAATCTAGCTTTTATATTTCAAATATAGGGCACAGAGGATTGGGTTATTGTAGACAAAGTGCCCACTGAGGTAGCTGATGGTGATTCGAAAAAGACTGTGACGTACAAGGTGGTGACCTTGAGCAGTAGAACTGGTGACACCCCCACTGACCTCTTAGGATCGAGCACCGTGGAAGTGCAGAGCTTCGAAGATTTGGCCCAAGAAATGCACTTGAAGGACGAGAACAAGCAGAAGATATACACTCTGGGAAAGTCCTATGACACCGTGTCGGGAAAAATTGTCACGATGACCGGAAAAGGCAGAGAAGGCGAGAAGGTGCTGTCGCCCTCCACTGTGGAGCGGGGACTGGCCGAGTCCATAAAGACCCCCCTCGTCCTGGCCGAGTTCGAGGTCCTGGGAGCTGTGGCCGAGGACAGGGCCAGGAGGGGAGCCGAGGTCCACACCCCGAAGCGGAGGCTGTCGGAGTCGCTGGCCCCCATCAAGGAAGCCGAGTCCCGAAGGCAGAGCCCAGAGGATGATGCTGTGGGGAAAGCCCAGGTGCCCAGGAGGGATGCTGGCCTGGAGGGCCCGCAACTGGGCCGAGCGGAGCCCGAGGCCGAGGCCTTGAAGGTGGGGCCCTTTGGTCCCCGCAGGAAGAGCCTGTCCGAGTGGAGGTACTCGCAGGAACCGGCCGTCACCGTCGCCACTGCCCGTTACGTCGTCACCGAGTCGGCCGCATCCCGAGTCGTGGTAACCGGGGCCGCCTTCGGGCCGCCGTTTCCGATTCCAGCATGACTGTTTGCAGAGGCAGCCCTTCCACCCCAGCCTTTCCGTTTCTCTGGCTGTTTGGCTTATGTTGAGAGCCGCCAACCCAAGCTTTTTGGTTGTTTTCATGGTTAAAAGTCACCACGCGGTCCGACGTGCACCTTGAGACACCTGCCGTTTTATTTCAGCTCTTGTCCCCGAGGTGGGGTGGTGCTGCCGGCCTTGCGGGGCCAGGAAAGGATCCGCTTCACCCAGCACCGCCCCAACCCAGGAACTCTCTCCGCTTTCCCGAACCAGAGCCCCTGCTCACCCCGATGACTGGCTGTTTTGAGTTCCCCTCCCTTTCTGTAGCTCCCGCCATCCCTCGCCCTGGGTCCCACGCCCACCGTTGTGTCTCACTGGCTGTGAATGTGTACATGCTCACGTGTGTCCCAACCACTGTGCCTGACTCTCCATTTCTCTGTTCACTCAGACCAAACAGACCTCTGGCGAAAAGCTCATGGACGGCTCAGAAATCCTCAGCTTATTAGAGTCCGCGAGAAAACCGACAGAGTTCATAGGCGCGGTCACTTCCACTTCTCAAAGCTGGGTGCAGGTGGCCATTTGTTTCCATGCCCCATGTCTCTGCTCTGCCTTTTTGCCTTTTCTTTATGCATTTTTGACGTGTGTGTGTGTGCGTTTTCTATCCAGGTGGCTTTGCCTTAAATACCTGAGAGGGTCTTCACTTCCACCCCTCTGTGCCTTCCCCACATATACATCACATGTCTTCAGTTCCATTACAAGAACATACTTCAGATGTTCAGAAAGTAATCTTGCTGACGCATTTTAACAGCATTTGATTTTTAAAGCATCTTATGTCATCTGTTAGGTCTGAAGAAGCCGCCGAGACTGATAGGCATGTGCCCCCATGCTTTTCGTTTTGTTTTGATTTTTAAATTGCATTTTATACCGCACTCTTTCTTTTGCGACATCCCAGAGGAGCAGCACAAGTTTGAGTGTGTGTTTCGGGGTATCAAAGATTCTGGTAGGGGGAATGAAAGCTAAATTATACTTTCTGTAAATGCTTCTGGGTATAAGCACAGGTACCCCAGTGAGTGGCTTCTTTTGGTTTTTTTGCCTTTTGACCTTTGCTTGGTGGAAAGTCATACTGACGCCACAATTTTTTTTTCCATGCAGAAAACAGAAGTCAAGATGGAGTCCAGCGATACAGAGACAGAAACAGCCCAGCAACCGCAGCCACCTAGTGTGGAGAAGGTTGTGCAGGAAACAGTGTTGGTGGAGGAGAGACATGTGATGAATGTGCATGCGAGCGGGGATGCTTGTTACGCGGCTGGAGATGACACAGACACTGCGACCCAGGCAGCACCGGCTGATGCTTCTGGCGCAGAAGGGAAGGAGGGCTCGGCTCTTACTGAGGGGGCAAAGGAGGAGCAAGGGGAGGTGGCCGATAAAGTTGTTGTGGAGCAGGACGAAATGGCCACTGTTCCCTGTGAGCCAGAGGAGGAGCAGAGTGCAACCGTCCACGTTTCAGAAACTTTGGAACAAAAACCCCATTTTGAGGTAACTAATAGTTAATATTCCTTGTAGCACTAAAGCAAGTCCCTAAAATTTAGTTAAGTGTAAAGGCGGGGCTACGTGTTGATAATTTTCTTCCTTTTCCAAGAGCAGTTTGTTTCTCCTCTTAACTGCCTTCTTGCACGGCAATTGTGGGTCTCCGTGCTGGTTTCCATCTTTGGGATCACATGCAAACATAAATAATGATGATTAATAATCTACAGTTCCAGGAAAGGGTTCTTACTCTTATAATTACTATAATTGGCAGTAAACCTGGGAGATGCATGGCCAGCCAAGATATTAGAAAACTTGATAGATCTATTTCTGATCAGTGTACTTATCCAGAAGGGCCACAGCCAGGCTTGCCCAGGCACCAAGTACTAGAATTTACTCTTTCTTTTCTTTTATTGAGATTCCAGAGGTATATGTAGGCAGGGGTAGTTCAATGTCTTATTACTTGCTCCTTTTCTCTAAGAAGTTTTGCAATAAAAGGCTAATTTATGGTTTTTAATCTATTAAAATTAGTTCTTGAGATAGAAGAGAGGGAATATAAAAATGTGGGTGTTTTTTCAATTTCCTTCAAAATGTTTTCCTTTACCTGGAACATTCCATATGAATTCTGGGAGACTCACATATATCTGTTGTGTGCCTCATTCCCCAACTTAGCCCCATGTAATACATAAACATTTATTTCATACTAACCTGTGCTTATATAGCCACCAAGAGGGGAGGGGGAAAATATATGTGTCTGTGCAAAATTTAAGAACCACTCTGCCTCCTTCCCATTGGTATAGTCTTCAACTGTGAAGACAGAAACCATCAGCTTTGGCAGCGTTTCACCAGGAGAAGTAAAGCTAGAAATTTTTACCAAGGAAGTGCCGGTAGTTCACACAGAAACAAAAACCATAACATATGAATCATCACAGGTAAGACAGTCTATGAAGCCCAGAGCTCTGGCACCTGTTTCACCCCATGCATGACTTCGTGCTGCTACTGCTAAGTCTTATCAGTCGTGTCCGATTCTGTGTGACCCCATAGACGGCAGCCCAAGAGGCTCTCCCGTCCCTGGGATTCTCCAGGCAAGAACACTGGAGTGGGTTGCCATTTCCTTCTCTAAAGCGTGAAAGTGAACTTGCTCAGTCGCGTCTGACTCTTTGTGACCCCATGGGTTGTAACCTGCCAGGCTCCTCTGTCCATGGGATTCTCCAGGCAAGAATACTGGAGTTGGGTAGTCATTCCCTTCTCCGGAGACCTTCCCAACCCAGGGATTGAACCTGGGACTCCTGCATTGCAGGCAGATTCTTTACTGTCTGAGCTACCAGGGAAGCCCTAAGTGTAATTACATGATACTGAATCTGTGAGAAGACTCAGAGGACCCAATTGTCTCTATCAAAAACAGTGCAATAACTGTAACTTTATTACTGATCAAGGAAGAGCAGGTGACTTAAGCAGGTCTTCACATGTCTCAAAATGTAGATGTGAAGTGAAAGTCGCTCAGTCATATCCAACTCTTTGCAACCCCATGGACTATACAGCCCATGGAATTCTCCAGGCCAGAATACTGGAGTTGAGTAGCCTTTCCCTTCTCCAGGGGGTCTTTCCAACCCAGGGATTGAACCCAGGTCTCCCCACATTTGAGGTGGATTCTTTACCAGCTGAGCTACAAGGGAAGCCCAAGAATACTGGAGTGGGTAGCCTATCCCTTTTCCAGCAGATCTTCCCAACCCAGGAATCGAACCAGGGTCTCCTGCATTGCAGGCGGATTCTTTACCAACTGAGCTATGAGCGAAGCCAAAATGTAGAAAGAGGCTCAGAAATCTTATCTCCCTCACTGTTTAGATAAGGAAAAGCACTAGTTCCACCGGCCCCTGCTTACACTTCTGAAGTCCTGCTTTTGTTTTTGTTGTTTTTAACAATAGTGACCATTTAGTAAGCCTATTATGTGCCACATACTCTACAAACATCCCACATAAATCTCATAAATAAGGCAGTGGTGGTTGTTCAGTTGCTAAGTTGTATCCAACTCTGCAAACCTGTGGACTGCAGCACAGCAGGCTTCCCTGTCCTTCACTGTCCACTCTCTCCTGGGGTTTGCTCAGACTCAACATCTGTTGAATCAGTGATGTCATCCAACTATCTCATCCTCTGTCATCCCCTTCTCCTCCTGCCTTCAATCTTTCCCAGCACTGAGGTCTTTTCCAATGCGTCAGCTCTTTGTATCAGGTGGCCAAAGTATTGGAGCTTCAGCTTCAGCATCAGTCCTTCCAGTGACCATTCAGGGTTGATTTCTTTAGGATTGGTTGGGTAGAATTTTTTTTTTTTACTTTTAATTTGGCCACGCAGCACAGCTTGTAGGATCTCAGTTCTTCCAGTGATTAAATCTGGACCACTGCAGTGAAAGCATCTAATCCTAACTGCTAGACTACCAGGGACCTCCCAAGAAGGATTTTCTTATATTTTTATCTTTTGAAGTCCTGGTTTTAATGTTAGTTCACAGCGGCCGTGTTTGGTCCAGTCTAGAGTCAGTGGCAGCTCTTGGGGCTATCAGGGAAGCACAGTGATTGTGCAGATAACTAAGTCATTACCATGCCCTCAAGCAACAGAGCGGGCGTCCTGGAGAGGTAATGTGTCGTGTCTCCCACTTGGCTTGCTTAGGTCGATCTCGGGGCTGACTTGGAGCCAGGTGTGCTCATGAGCGCACAGACCATCACATCTGAAACCACCAGCACCACGACCACCACCCACATCACCAAAGTAAGTGGACTGGGAACAGGTCCAGGAAGGTGTCCGTGCAGAACCCCCAGGTTGCACTGCACCTGCAGGCACCTGCATGAATACCAGGATGCCAGGCACTGCCTTGGAGCTCTCACAGCTGCCGTGTTTATGATGCCTCCATCCTCACCTGCTGAGTTCTGCTTAGGAACATGCGTTCCAACACCCTTGGCATAGCACTTAGCTCCATTGTTTCGCATATGACAGACGTTTCAGAAACACCAGCCAGCCAAACCCAAAGGAATCTATTCTGTCTTTGCTTCTGAAACTAACAGTTGTAAATAACTGCCATAGGAGTCTGTCCACTTTTAAAGAACGAATGAAGCTACGTAAAGCTGAGTCAGCATTTTCTACCATTTCCCCCAGTCAACAGGGACGGTAACGTCGTAACACTTGTCTGTTGCTTTCAGACTGTGAAAGGAGGCATTTCAGAGACGAGGATTGAGAAGCGAATTGTCATCACTGGAGACGCGGACATTGACCATGACCAGGTATCTCGTGAGAGAGGGTGGATGCCCTGGCAGGGAACCTCGAGAAACACCGGCTGGCCCTACTTTGCCCAGAGCCATCCTCCTAGTCCAGCCTGTAGTCAGTTTTCCGAATTAACTTTCCAGCACACAGCGTATAAGCCCCTTGGCAGTCGTATTCCATTTGTGAGTTGTGTAGATAGATCTAGCTCATGAGTCTCCTCCTTGCTGTGATCATGCATGTTCCACCTCCTTTTTGTCTCTGCCCTTCTGTGATTTCCCGGGGATAGGCGCTGGCTCAGGCAATTAAAGAGGCCAAAGAGCAGCATCCTGACATGTCAGTGACCAAAGTAGTGGTCCATAAAGAGACAGAGATCAGCCCGGAGGATGGAGAAGACTGAGTCCAGGTAAGAGGCGGGTGCTGCTTCTCCAGGCTTGGCCTTGGCTGGCATGTGGCCCAGGGCCTCCCTTTCTCCCTCCCCTCACCTCCTCCTTTTCTCCTTTTTCTCTCACTGGCATTTGCAGGGCTGGGTATCAAGAGGATGGAGAATTGGTTTGCGGATACTGGTTTGTTTCAGATTTAACAGGCTCCATACTATGGACTTTTGATGTCCCCCCTGCCAGTTAGAGGATAAAGAGAAAGCAGAGACTGCTTGCATGGTCCTGCATGTCTTCCCTTTTAGTCCATGCTCCTCTCATTAGCCAGGTCTGAAAGGTCATGTTTGTTGGATTTCACTGGCCATGTAGCCTAATCAGCTCTAATATGGTTTTGTTCTGAGAGATGCAATTTGTGTGTTCCAAAAACTAGGGAAGTAAAATGACGCCCATTCTGATGCCAGCATTATCCCATTGTTAGCTTCCTCTTCAACTGTGTTTGGTTCTGGCCTGTTTATGCTTTGGTTTTGCTTTGTTTTACCATTTGAAACCAAACCACTCACTCTCACTGTGGATGTCATCTATTTTCCTATGTTCTTTGGGATGGTTTTTTTTTCCCCCCCAGAGTGTAGCCCTGTGTCTCAGGAGGAGGCAAAAATGCAGTCTTGTGGTCCTGCTTTCCTTCAGGAAATGCATGCCTTTCCAGCTGCTGTCTGGCCAGCATCACAAGCAGACAGCATCTCCTGTGTGTACTCAGACTTGTAATGCGTACTAACCCACCCGCGAGAACTTGATGAACACTGGACATGCTTGGGCTTTGAATGCTGAATGCAGCTCCTGGCACACTTGGTTATGTAATAAAAATCTTTTAAATGCTCTACCTGTGCAAGGAAGTTAGTTCTCTAACATAGGTTTAGAAACCTAGATTGATAAGTGCCCTCTCTCAAAGGAAAAATATAAAAATCACTCGTCATATTCAAGTTAAGAAGGAAAGCAAAAAAAGAAAAAGTTTCTCTTCAGTGCGGTCAGCCACTTGGGTAATGATGAGGTTATTTCAGAAGAAGCCTGTCCATGACATACACTGGTGTTTTACAGTATCTTGTCCAGAAGAGCATTTAATAACCTTGTAAGATACTTGCCACCTGACTTCAGTCTGAGGGAAACTCTCATGTATTTTCAAATGAGTAACTGATCAAATCTCTCTTCTACAGGAATAACCTAGGCTGCACATGAAGCCAGTTATGCAAACCATTAGGAAAAACCAGAGTCTATATGGCGTTCCCTCTTCTAACCCACTGACTTGTATCTGCCCGTGGACAATTTCAATCCAGAAGAACTGACTTTGACCATTTAATAAAGACACTGGCAGAGAGATCTTCCCATAATAAAGCAATCTGAATCAGCACCACTAAAGCGATATTGCATGAAGCAACGATACAGTTACAAAAAGAGCAGCATTTTTACTTTTCACACCGTGTCTCCGTTTTCAGCTCCACCTGCACGTTCATAACCAACAATAGAAACCGTGATCTCATGTAACACATAAAGCAGTCCATGCCTTTCATAGCTGATGATGATTAAAGTCTAAACAAAATTGCAGTTTCTTAGGTGGCAAATCTTTTGTTTACAGATCAACGAAGATTACCCTAAACTGCTAGAAGCTGTCTAGGTCCACTGTGTCAGGTTTTTCCCAGATTAGATGTGCCAATAACCGAGTTTATTCAGTAAACAACTTGAATCTTGTTATTTGTTTCCTCTGGTTTATTACTCTCACCCATCAACGGTAATGACTCTCCGGAAATATTTAATGCTCACAATCCTGCTTTGTGTAATCTAATTTAATTCGTTATAAGGTAGTACTGATTTTAGCATATTAATGTGATCTCTTCCCTGTCGTCTGCTTTGGTCCGTGTTCAATCTGGAAAGCTTCCCAGGGTACCCTGACGAGTCCTAAATATGTAAAATGTCATTATTTTGGAAAGAAAACCTGTATTTTTGTTAGTTTACTGTAATGATGAAACTTCACTCCAGGAAAACTCGTTGGGCTTCAGTTGCTTTTGTTTCCTTTCTTCATTTCTCCTTCCTTGTATTTTTTTTTAATTTTCTTTTTTTACTTGAAAAAAGTGTTTTATTTCCAAATCTGGTCCATATTTACAATCTAGTTCAGAGCCAAGCCTTAAACTGTACAGAATTTCCACTGTAATTAAACTGTTTAGCATTGAGTTATAAATAGCCTTCAAGAAGATATATTCTCCATTTCACTATCAACTGCATCGCACAGCCCCTGGTGAATGTATGTTTCTGCATAGCAAAATAAAAATGGTCAATGCATTTAAATCTCTAATTCTCTACGTGTAATACTTTCAGGATCAGACGCATTTGGCCCAGAGCTAACATTTGCATGACATCAAAGGCCTCATTCATCTGCAGGATAGAAAGAGCCTGTCTTTTTTCCAGGATAAAAAGTACACAGAGATGGTGAACAAAATACATGTAGATAAACGTTGGGTTGCCTATGGAAGCCTGGAAAAGTACAATGAGTATCACAGAACCTCGTTTTCACCGTTTTTGTTTTTCTATTAGAAGGAGGCTCTGTTGAAAACCCAGTGTTTCTGGAGCCTTTTAATTCTACCAGAGAGACACCTCTGTCTTGCATTAGCACCAGAACTGAGCAGATGAGGCCGATCTGCAGGGCCCACGTGTGTTCCCGCGGCTCATTCGCATCGAGCTCCTCGAGTGCCGGGGACTAGGAATCAGACTTTCTGTTGCCAGCTGCCCACCTCACGCCTGAGTGTATCCACTGGCCCTTATATCACTTCCCAACTTAAAAAACTCATTAAATTTTTCTTTCCAGAAAATTATTAATATATTTGACCACATTTATTGTGTTACATTGCTCAGTTGTGTCCAACTCTTCACAAACTCCTGGACCATGTCCTACCAGGCTCCTCTGCCCATGGGATTCTCCAGGCAAGAATACTGGAGTAGGTTGCCATGCCCTCCTCCAGGGGATCTTCCCAACCCAGGGATCGAATCTGTGTCTCCTGCATTGGCAGGTGGATTCTTTGCCTGGGAAGCTCTATTTGACCACGTATCTTAGCCCTATTGAGGGAGTCAGATTCTTATCATTTCTCTCTGAATTTCCCAGTCTTTCCTTACTGTCAATACTAAGTGTTCATTTTAGGAACTGAAGCATCATTTTAATTGTGCCTGAAGCCAGTCCAAAATTGTCTTGACAAAAGTTAACACTTTTACTGATAGGAAAATGGCAAATGGCCTCCCAAAGATGCCAGCACCTGGTCTGCTGACTTTGTATCCAAGTTGTACCTGTGTTCCTGGTTTTATTTATTTTTTCTGAAATTTTTATTGAGGTATAATTGACATATATTATTTTCAGGGTACAATATCATAATTTCATATTTTGTATATGTTGTGAATATAAACCCCCCCCCGTAAATCCAGTTACTGCTGTCACCATACACAGCACAGTTTTTTTCCTTGTGCTGAGAACTTTTAAAGTTTACTCTCTTAACCTTTAAATATATGTTAATAATATGGTATTAATTATTATAGTCACCATGCTGTCTGTGTTTGCTGTGTTTACCAAACCTAGCATTTTACTGCCCTCAGCAGTAAGGGCTTACTCATTTTTATGAAATTACACATTGTCAAGGAAGCTACATGTTTTCAGCTTTCTTTTCCTTCTATCATGCTGCTCAGACTTTTTCCAGCTTCCTCCACTATTCCAAATCACTGTCACATACTGCTGTCTCTAACAGCAGTGCCCACTTCTAGTACTGAAATCTGTGTCTGCTTTCCATCGCTTTATAACATGACAAACCTAGACAGCATATTAAAAAGCAGAGATATCACTTTGCCGACAAAAGTCCATATAGTCAGAGTTATGGTTTTTCCAATAGTTTCATATGGATGTGAGGGTTGGACCACAAAGAAAGCTGAGCACCGAAGAATTGATGCTTTTGAATTGTGGTGTTGGAGAAGACTGTTGAGAGTCCCTTGGACAGCAGGGAGATCAAACCAGGCAATTCCTAAAGAAAATCAACCCCGAATATTCATTAGAAGAACTGATGGTGAAGCTGAAACTCCAATATTTTGGCCACTTGATGTGAAAAGTCAACTCATTGGAAAAGACCCTGATGCTTGTAAGAATGGAGGGCAGGAGGAGAAGGGAACAACAGAGGATGAGATGGTTGGATGGCATCACCAACTCAATGGACATGAGTTTAAGTAAACCCCAGGAGTTGGTGATGGACAGGGAGGCCTGGTGTGCTGCAGTCCATGGCGTTGCAAAGAGTTGAACACAACTTAGTGACTGAACAAGGAGTCTAAAAGACCCTAGCTATCACACTTGCAGAAACTGAAGAATTCCACTCCAGTTACCTACTTGCCTCCCAGAAAATAAATGCTTGCTTCTCAATTTGCTCAAAAATTCAGGTCCAGGGTCATAAGAAAACAGGAATTTATGAATCTCTCAAATGAGCCGAGCAAGTTACAAACCTAAAGCCATCATGGTCCAGCCTACTGGTGACCGGTGTACAAGCCTGTGTGCCTGCTCACTCAGTCCTGTCTGACTTTTGCAACCCCATGGACTGTTGCCTGCCAGGCTCCTCTGTTCATGGGATTTCCCAGATAAGAATACTGGAGTGGGTTACCATTTCCTTCTCCAGGGGTTCATCGCAACCCAGGGATCAAACCTGAGTGTCTTGCATCTCCTGCATTCTTTACCAGCTGAGCTGCCCAGGAAGCCCCTTGTGCTCCAGCCTACTGATGACCTGCAGTTCCATGCTAATCACTCAGGGATGTGCAGAAACATTTGTTGTGGAGTTGCTGAGTCCTCCAAAATCTACATGATGTTTTCTCTGGAGTCACAGAGCGAATGGCTAAGACCAGGCAATAACCCTTCTTCCACGCTTTCTGCCCGGTGGAGCTGGCGTGGAGCTCAGCCCGGGTTTGAGGCACAGCCTTCATGGACACCTTGGGCTCCTTCTGCGGTGTTGGGATTAATGGACGGAGCTGCATTGATGCTGAAACTTCACTTCCCCAGTGAGGGAGAGGCGGGCAACACTAATGTGGGGATTTTCTGCAGCTTCACTCTCCTGGGAGAATTTTCCCATCCTCTATTCCCTGTGCATGCAAAATCACTTCAGTCATGTCCAGCTCTCTGCAACCCTATGGACCATAGCCTACCCGGCTCCTCCGTCCATGGGATTCTCCAGGCAAGAATACTGGAGTTGCCATGCCCTCCTCCAGGGAATCTTCCCAACCCATGGATCGAACCCACATCTCTTATGTCTCCTACATTGGCCGATGGGTTCTTTACCACTTGCACCACCTAGGAAGTGCCCTCTATTCCCTATTCCTTTCTGATTTCCCAGACCACCATGCCCCTTCTGCTGGGCACTGTGTTGTGAGTTCATGCAACTTGTAGGATTCTTCCATTAATTTTTTTTAAACAATTAATCCATTTCCTTCATTCTTTCCAGCACATCTATTATGTTATATTTTTTAAATCAACATCAGTTGTAGCTATTTTTTAAAAACCAACATGGAATCTACAACAGGACTCTAAAATGCTCCTAACTTACAAATGAGGGTTATAGGTACCTCCATGAAATTCTCCCTTATCTTTCTCACTATGTTCAATTAACCAGTGTCAAAAGTGTCTGCTGTGACTTGCTGTAGAGGTGGCCTCATATTTGTTTGTTTAACTTATTTTTTTAATTGAAGGATAGTTGATTTACAATATTGATTTGATTTCTGTCATACATCAACATGGCCTCGTGTTTTAATAGGTATTTACTCACTAGGTAAAATTGGGTTATTCCATTTTTTGGTAAATACATTTTTGTAGCAGGTCATTGGTATGTGTAAAATTGTATTCTCAGAAATGACATTTCATTTTGCCAAATCATTTCTTATCAGAGCTGATTAATTCTGAGGAAGAGCCATGGAGTTAATGCTTCCCCAGGAGTGTTACACACATGCACACCCACAATAGCCTTTTATGTTTCTTTGAGATAAGTGTAATCTTTTAAGGGATTGGACAGGTTCTTGCATTGCAAGCTCAAGGGAGAGCTTATCAACCAAGATAATATGTGGGTTTTCATGGCACCCCACGCAACAAGGAGGAACCAGAGTATTCTGGGGCTGAATTTCAGGCATAAACATTCTTCTTGAATAATAATGAAATCTAAGTGATCCCTGAAGACATGCAGTGACAAAGAAATGCACATTTTAGTACACTATGATTTTACGATAATCAGCCAAAACACCACCGTAAGTCTAAGCTGCGGAAGGGTGCAAAGCAAAAGCCACTTCTTGTGGGAGTGTCAGTTGCAGATTTGCAGTAGAATCAAGGAAAACAGATATTTTCGAGTTTTTTTTACAAACTTTTGACCCAGCAAATCCACTTCGGGAGATTTTTCCTAAATCCAACACAGAAGTCTATAGAAGTTAATGTACCATTCTGTTTGCCACAATGTTATTCATAAAAACCAAAGTGTTTAAACAGTAAATATTCAGCAAAGTGGAAAGTTTATAAATAATGGTATTTTCCTAAGATGGAAGACTGTACAATGCCCAAGAATTGTAGAATA
Source organism: Oryx dammah (assembly GCF_014754425.2). Taxonomy (NCBI): domain Eukaryota; kingdom Metazoa; phylum Chordata; class Mammalia; order Artiodactyla; family Bovidae; genus Oryx; species Oryx dammah. The sequence continues at coordinate 22,890,730 of NW_024070206.1, forward strand.
CTGACCTGATAGAGGAATTAATCCTAGTAAATGTCAAAATAGGTAAAACAGTTTATACATGATGATGCTGAGCAGGCAGACATACTGTCTGTGCACAGAAAAGACAGAAACAGCCAAAATGGTACCAGTGATTTTCAGAGGAGAGAACATCTGATGATTTTCTTTCTTCTTTATGCTGTTGTATTTCTCCTGTTTCTTCAAGTGTCTGTCACCTTTATTATATATATATATATAATGATGTATATATGTTAAACCATTGATTCGGGAACAGTGAGAAATGTAAATGAGAAATTTGGAAAACTGACTTTTTCCTGGAACTTCAAAGCCATTATTACCCTCACCAAATGTTACAGATGCTTTGTTCAACATGGATTTCTTTAGCCATGGTCTAATTAGAATGGTGATAGATGAGTTTCTATTACAGATAATGAAGTTATTTATAGTAACACTCCATACGAAATCTTTCCAAATGAATAAGGTTTGCTTTGTATGAATACATATTTGTGGTTCAGGAAGTGCATTTGCTTTTGATGGGCAGTAATTTAGTATACTGTGTAAGTAATTTTTAAGTGTTACCACAGTATAATTGAAAGATAATGCTTCTCTGGGTGTGCTTAATTTTTACTTTCCTCTGCATAAAGCTGTCTCTCACCAGTGCTGTCTTTCTTTAAGCAAGCGTGGCTTGGCTTAAAACAAAACACAGAAACACTGGACTCAGCAACCCTGCATTCCGCCCCTTTTTTGTCACCTTAAGGCAATGACTTGAGCATTTGAGCCTTGGTTGACTCAAAAAGGGAACAACAGCCAATTACGAAGGTTGTTACAGCGAAAACCCTTTGGTTCTATGACAGTCAGTACCCTATAGAAACACCTGAGAATGTTCTTTGTAAAACAGAAAGCAGTAGTTTGATGTAATGACCTGATTTGTCCCCCACTTCCCACCACGCTGGGCATCCCTTATTCTGTACATGAGAACACAAACTGATTTATCTCAGGAAGAGCAGATTGCTTTTGCTTGTGAAAAAAATAGCCCTCTGCTTGGGCTGCAAAAATCTTTTCTTATTAGGATTCAAGCAATGAGAGAGACCCTAGCTAGGATCCTTCTCTGTATCCAGGTCAACATTCACTTTGTTCAGAGGGGCAAAAAGGATGCACGGTGTGTGATGACCCTCGTGCTGAGTTGATATTGTCCATGAAACCATGGCTATGAGGCAGCCAGCACAATGTCTTGCAATGTTCAGCATGAAACCAAAACTACACACAACAATCCCAAGATTCTGACATGGCTTGTCGGATAAGGTGTGAGTGTAGGATGTGCACATATTGGTGGATTCACTATATTAATTTTCTGTGTTGGGATTTTAATATTTGCAGGGGCCCTTTTTGTATGAATAGAGAGTTGCTAAGTGACAATATAGAACATGCTTGAGGTGCTGCGTTTCCAATACCTTTCCTAGGGATACTCCCCGAGGGCTAAGAAGAAATTCACAGGCAGCTCAAGCTCTGTGTTTTCTGGAGCAATGGGTCTTAAGCCTAAACATACATTAAAACCACTTGGAAATTTGTTTTTAAAGATGCTACAGTCTGAGCTGCTGGAGCATCTGAGTCCTGGTCTGGAGGTGGGGCTCAGCATTACTCTTTTTTAAGAGACTGCAAATGAATGCTGTGGACAGCCAGTGGGGGGTAGGGCACCGGTCTCAGAGATCTCAGAGCCAGCATGCTTTGGAACAAATGGAGTTTCCCAGTGACTCCGTAGGTCTGGGGTAGGACCTGAGAATGAGTGTTTCTAGCAAGTTCTCAGATGTTTCTGATGCCTGAGGTCCAAAGATGGCAGGCACTGGGACAATTTCTGGTTGTTCCTGGTAGAAGGAGCACTGATTTAGGACCAAGAAGAGCTAGATGGCAAGTTTCTTGACCTACAGCAATCCATCTTCTAGAAAAGGAAAGTAACTTATCCACATGAAAATTATTGTGAAGATTTATTGAGACAGTATTCTCAGCATCACTTAAGGAATGTTTCTAGTGCTGAATAAGCCTAAGGCAATACTATGATCTCCCCACATATTGGGAGCCTGTGACAGAAAGAGGGGGTGGCCCCTTGAGCACTAAGAAGCAGGATGGTCAAGTGATGAAGGCAATACAAGTACCGCCTGTAGTCAGGATGGAAATATTAACTCCAGTCCAAGAAATTGTAGGGCAACAGGAATTGCCTTGGAAATACTGATAAGAATCACCAAAGTGACAGTTTACAAGGAAGCACCAAAAATAATTTTTAAAATATTGCAATGATGCCCCACAAAGTGCTTCAGCATTGTTTATAATCACCCAACACAGGCTCAGAAAGCCTTGAAATAAACTACACTAGAGAGGAAGGCAGTCATGGCCACTCAGAAGGATGCTTGTAAAGAGGTGAGCAGGCAGATGAAAGAAGCCATCTGCAATAGATGTGATGGGAGGTGCTGTAGTGATGAGTGACGATTGTTTAATCACTAAGTTATGTCCAACTCTTGTGACCCCGTGGACTGTATGTAGCCTGCCAGGCTCCTCTGTCCATGGGATTTCCCAGGTAAGAATAGTGTAGTGGGTTATCATTTCCTTCTCCAGGGGATCTTCCCAACCCAGGGACCAAACCTGCGTCTCCTGCACTGGCAGGTGGATTCTTTACCACTGAGCCACCTGGGAGCCCGAGCAACAATTAGCCCAGAGAAGAAAGAGCGTCTCTTGAGTAGGACAGGAGAAGCGACTTTGGAATTGATCCTTAAGGTATGTGGAGTTCATCAGACATCAGACAAAGGAGGCGGGGATGGAGGGTGAAGAGCAGGACTCAGGAAATAGAAGCTTCTCACCAGGAACAGTTTGTAGGTCTGGCACTAGATGCTTCCAGATAGCCATCTGCTGCCAGTTCTTCCTCTGCTCTGCTAACTCTGGGAACGTTAACCTACATGACAATTTAATGGAGACCATCAAAGGTGTAAGGGAAGCATCCCAAGAGAGACGATGCCAGTACAAGTGACTGAGGGTCACCAAAGGACTACTGATTGCAACGTCCGACCCCAGGAGGAGCCATGGCTGAAGTCCAAAGGCAGGGCTGTAGAGGGAAGGGTGGGGATGGAGGAGGGGGTTTTATAGCTTGGAGCAGGTGATGGAGGTTGTGGGAAATCTCCTCTCTGAAGGTGATAAAGGAAAAACAAAACGTACGACAGTGTCGGCGCTGGGGACTGGCTTAGGATATCCAAGAAATTTGGAGCTGGGTTGAATTTCTTCCAGCTTTATAATTCTAGATTTATATAAGTGGTAGCTTGCTGTGTAGAGAAAGTTTAAAAATAGGAAAACATGTTCTTCAAGTGTGAGGAGAATTATCAAAACTATTTAAAAAGATAGAACTAAGAAATTCAATGGAATTTTTTGGTTAAAAAATATTGTTTTATTTTTTATACCTATTTCTCAATTACCAGAAATAGGTCAGACAGTCTGATTAGTTTATGCCATCCTTCATACCTGACTTAAAAGTCTGACAGTACTGTGTGATATACTTAATACTAATAATACTATGAATAATTTCTCCTTTGAGAATTCAAAACACCTTTTCAGCATTTTTCCATGTATCAGAGTCTTCATATATTTCTCCTCACTACACAGTGTCGTGGAGACAGGAGGTGAAGGAAATGACCCCCACTGACCTCAGGACAGATTCTTAAAGTTGCTTTTTGGAATAAATTCCTTGTAACAGCCTGTTTGTCACATGACTCTCAAAAGAAGTACAATATAAAGTTTATATGCAAACATTAGGTGCTTTGAATTTTAAAAACTTGATTTAAGGTGGAAGGGATTTTCCTACAAAAAGATACAGAGGTGATCCATTTAAAGCATGACATTACCCGCCTTCTGTCTGGAGAGAAAATTATCAGGAGTGTCTGGGGAAACTGAACCAGCTTTAGGTCTTACTGGCATTGGCTGGGATGTTCTGTTGGATTCTAAAATACAGTGAAATTTTGGCACAGTGGTAAAGAATCCACCTACCATTGCAGGAAACATGGGTTCAATCCCTGGTCCGGGAAGATTCCCTGGAGAAGGATATGGCAAACCACTCCAGTATTCTTGCCTGGAAAATCCCATGGATAGAGGAGCCTGGCAGGCTACAGTCCATGGGGTCCCAAAAGAGTCGGACATGACTTAGGGACTAAAACCACCATCCTTAGGGACAAAGACATCCTCAAACATCCAGGGTGAGACAGCTTGACTTGCTTGTGTCGAAATCATCTCTCAGCTTTCTTTAAGTCATTTCTGAGAAAGTGAGAGTTTTTCCATCCATCAGGGTTAGCAGGTGGGAGTCAGTGGAGGAAGGGAGTGGGTTGGAAGGTGGGAACTGGGAGCAGAGGGACCAGCCAGCACAGCCTGGATCTGTGTTTGGAGCTACCTAGCAGGAATTAAAAAGGCTGCCGCAAACCCAAGACCAGGTGACAGTCACAGGTAAGAGCACATAAACATCGGTGGGAAATTTTGACCAGGGCGAGGTGAGCTTGGAAGGTTGAGGAGAAAGTCAGGCTTCCTCCTGGACACGCAGGATCCAGGAACTTACGAAGGGCTGGCTGCTCTGCATGTAGCTGACTTTTGAGAACTCTGTTATTGGCATGTTTGCTTGTCATTCCCCTCCCTTCTAAAAGTGATCTGGCAAGAGTGGGAGACCAGGGGGAGGCGGAAGTCCAGCCAAGTGTGCTGGGCAGTTGGGTGCCCATTCATAAAGGGCTGGTGATAAGTGGATGTTATTTAAGAACGCATGACTAATGTCTAGCTGTCATTCCCTTGCCATGCTCCCTGAGACGCCCCTGCTCTGCCCAGAATGGCTCCTACAGAATTTTTTGACAGGTGCTCTATTTTGTAAAGAATGAACACCTGACTTCAGCCCTTACAGACATGAAAAGGAAAAACGCAAGCACCATTTATAAGGCCATGCACCATGAGAGGTGATTTATAAGTCACCCCTCCTACACACACACACAACTCAGCCCTTTGCTGACAGCTCAAGCCATCTCCCGATGCCCACCACACCTGTCTAAGGATGGCTTTTCCAGAAGCTTCCCCATCCTGTTGATTTCACTTAACCCTCACCATAAGCAGTCTTTCATTAATGTCTCGGTCATCCTGTTCTGCGGGTGCCATTTGTTCCCACAAGAACACTTGATCTGTACAACCAGCTCTGTGATGCTGGGCAGTTATTTAAGCTCTTTCTTTCACATCTTCAGGTGGAGAGTTGTAAAGGGCTCGTCTGAACCATGTCAAAATGACAGTACATGACCAGCTCTGACCTAAAAAATGGCAATGTCACTTGCTGTGAGAATGACTTGAATATGAAACAATTCAAATAGTGCCCAACAGACTGTAAGCATTCCTTTCTAGTTATGATGCTCGTGGCTGCGTCCCAAGTGGCTTCAGTCATGTCCGACTCTTTGCACCACTATGGGCTGTAGCCTGCCAGGCTCCTCTGGCCATGGGATTCTCCAGGCAAAAATACTGGCCTGAGTTGCCATGCCCTCCTCCAGGGGATCTTCCTGACCCAGGGATTGAACCTGTGTCTCTTACATCTTCTGCACTGGGAGGAGGGTTCTTTATCACTAGTGCCACTTGGCAAGTCCCTGTGATGCTCAGATGCTATAAGTGATCTCTTTGCCCCACAACAGCAAGTCTGTGCTGCCTCCTCCTCCCCCATCCCAGGTAGACACCACTCAAGTAGTATAGGGCTTCCTCACCCAGCCCAGAGGCAAAGTCAGACCTTAGGAAGGAAAGGTGCTGCTTTTCAACTCCATGGCCCTGTTCTAGTCTCACCCACCAGGGATTTCCACACCCACCACCTGCTCCTCTAGCGCAACAGGTGCCTGGCATCTTGCCGCAGAATGTTTGCATAGAAATGCTCTGCCTAACAGGAGGGTTCCATCCCTGGTAATGAAACTGTGGGTGCGCATGGGTTAAATCTGTTTCACCTGTAACCTCACTAATCGTGGCTGGACAAGGTTCACGTGTCCTCCAGCCGCACAGAGCCTGAACAATGAGATGTCCGACTCCGTTCTCTTCCAGAGTCTTAGACCAGCTGTGTCTAGCTGGGGCTGAACTGGCTGAGGCTGGATGGGACCACTGACCCTCCATCTGGGCATGTGCCAGTGTCCCGCAGCGTGGTGACCTTTTGGCTTCAGAGGGTGGAGAACTCCACCGTCTGACTGTGCCAAGCACCTCCCTTCTTACGGTGCACAGGCCTGTGGCTGAGCTGCGCCTGCGCAGAACGAGGAGGCCCCACCTGCTTCTCATTACCTTTCCCACGACCCCTATGTCCCTGAACCTGGGAGGCCAGCTCACCCCAGGAACACCCTAGCCCCTTTCTTCTGGGAGCTGCATCTGAGGCTTTGTTCTCTTTCTGCATTAGGCTGCCTTGTGCACAAGTCCCATCTCTGCTGCAGAGCTTGAGGGCTCAGTGTTCAGCCCGCTGGGCGTCGGGCAAAAACGAACCTCGTTCCTTAACGCTAATCCTTTACTCACGTGCGGTTGCCCTGGTAAGTGGGGTTCTGTGCGCTGGCCTAGAGGTTCTAGAACCTTTGAGTAATTTTGGTATTTGGGAACTTATGTTTTGAATTCCAAACTTTTTACAAATAAATGTAACTTGCAGGACTTGGGGGAAGGGGTGTTGAGCTACCTGATTGACTGACTATGACCCAAATCTAGAGCAGAACTTAAGTTGTCCAGGACTGGATCAGGGGAAGAGGGTGATTTTCCGTGGGTAGGAACACTCCAAAGAGGTTAAAACATACATGTGTGCCTGTTTGATGCCCCCAGCTGTCCTCACTCTAATTCTTTGCAGCTCATTTATTCTAAATCTGTGCTTCCTATGTAAGCTGTCTCTTCTAAATAACATCAAAACCTCTCTTTAATGTCTAGACTTGTCATAAAACTTTTGCATCCTGCCTCTCAATACCAGATCCCAGCCAAGTCCTAGGTCCTTTCACCTTTGAGTTTAGTTTAGAGCATGTTTAGGAAAGTGAAATATTAAAGAACTGAAGCAGACCTGTAACTATGAAGAATTAAGACAAGTTAAAGGTAAACATTTCTATCCCTTTTTGAACTTCTAGATAATATGCTGAAGGACAAAGGAGGCAAAGGACGTGGCATCTTTTGGGGGGGGAGGGGGTCTTAAAAAAGGGAGGGGACACTTATCTGGTGGCTCAGTGGACTAAGAATCTGCCTGCCAGTGCAGGGGACACAGTTTCTAGCCCTGGTCCAGGAAGATCCCACAACGACTGAACCTGTGCTCTAGGGCTCGTGAGTCACAGCTACTAAAGCCCCGCGCCCTAGAGCGCATGTTCCCCTACAAGAGAAGCCATAGCAGTGAGAAGCCTGAGCACAACTAGAGAAGACCCGTGCGCAACAGAGACCCAGCGCGGCCAGAAATAAAAATTACAATTTAAAAAAGCAGAGGGGGGATTTTCCTGGTGGTTCAGTGGTTAGGACTCCATGCTTTCACTGCTGAGGGCGGAGGTTCAATCCCTGACTGGGGAACTAAGATCCCACAAGGGGCAGCATGCCCCCCGCCCCCGCACCAAAAAAAGAAAAGAATGGTACTATTGATGCCAACCTTCCCTTACTTTTGTAACATCCACTGTCAGTTTCCCTACAGGAACACTCTGTTGGCTGAGCATCCTTCAGGGGTCCTACTATTAGAAAGATCAATGATTTGCCTATTACATCAGCAAAATACATTAGGGATGAACTCCTAACAAGGAAAGCATTGGGCTCATGGGGCATATTAATTTAAAGTGGAAACACTTTTTCCACACTGTTGATAAGAGATGGAAACCCACCACCCCACCTGTACTCTGGGTATAGGGTGAGTGGAAGGAAGATAGTAACAGCAACGTTAATTCAGACAGAATTCAACAAACGTAATTCACAGGGTTCTATTCACAGCTGGTGCTGAGAATGAAATTATTACTGTTATTGGTTAGCTACTAAGTCATGTTCAACTCTTTTGCAACACCATGGACTGTAGCCCTCCAGGCTCCTATGTCCACGTGATTTCCCAGGCAAAAATACGAGAGTGGGTTGCCATTGCCTTCTCCAGAGGATCTTCCCGACCCAGGGATTGAACCCAGGTCTCCTGTATTGGCAGGATGATTCTTTACCTCTGAGCCATGTGGGAAGTGTGGAATGAGATAGGAGCTGATAAATCAACTCACCCAGTTACCTTTTTTTTCTTTTTTGCTTTTGAAAACTAGTTTCCCCCTTATCAACATCTATATTTTGCAGTTAGGTGATTGTGTACTTATAATTTTGATTTATTTTTTTTTACACAGAGAATGTGTATGCATTTCCAAAGTCTATCTTAAATGCAAACTTAGCATACTCTTACATATTTTAAGAGTATATAGTTTTGCATATATAAGGCAACTCAAATATAATTCCTCTTCCTAACTCAGAAAATACCAGTACCGGATTGTAGAGCCTCTCAAGGCATCTTCTGCCTTATGGAAATTTAGCCCACTCAAATATCACATGCATTCTAAATTTAAACATCAGATTTGTATAACATTTCACTTTCCAGTGTATTTGCGACAATGTTGTAAGACACTGCTACATTTCAGGGGTCATTTTGCTCTACTTTCAACAGTTTTGTCAGGAGCTTGAATTCATTCAGGGGAATGCTACCTAGTTTGATTTCAGAAAAGTTGTCATCCAGTATGGAGCAGCCAAAGGATACAGGGTATTTGGGGACTAGAAGAATCCTTAGTGAGCTGCCTCCTGACTCACTGTGAGGATGCTCCTCACTGCCACCCTGAGTCTAGCCTTTTGTAAAGCTCAGAGACTCTGGGTATGATGACTTTAAGGTGTTTTTTCGTTAGCCTCAGCTGTTGAGCTGTATTTTAACTCATTATTCACTCAGGGGATTTTTGCAGAAATTAATGCCTGTGGCTGGTGAATTGTTAGGTAAGTGAATAATGAAATGTCTCTGGTCAATGTTCAGGTAACAAAAGACATCTTATAATACGTTGTCTCTAGTCGATAATACGTTGAAAGTTAGCTCCAAACTGCTACTCAAAAAGTATGGCTTAGGCTTCCCTGGTGGTGCACTGGTTAAGAATCCACCTCGCAATGCAGGGTACATGGTTTGAACCCTGGTCTGGAAGATTTCACATGCCATGGGGCAAGTAAGCCCCTGCATAACAATTACTGAGCCTGAACACCCTAGAGCCCATGCTCTGTAACAAGAGAAGCCACTGTAAGAAGTCCACACACTGCAACTGGAGACTATCCCCCACTTGCTACAACTAGAGAAAGCCCACGTGCAGCAACAAAGACCCACCGCAATAAATAATTTTAAGTGTGATTCACCTCTGAGGAATGTTGTTGCTTTTCTTTTTGTTGTTTTTCATTGCCTTTTTTAAAAACCACAGTGATCACAAGTCATTTCCAATCTAGAGGTAACTGCAAACTCTTAGCAACCTGAAGAGTTTGGAAGGAAGCTCAGTGGTGTAGTTATTTTTAGATGTTTTTATTAGTGTGCCTAAGATCATGGCATCTGGTCCCATCACTTTATGGCAAATAGATGCATAAAAAAGTGGAAGCAGGGACCAATTTTATTTTCTTAAGCTCCAAAATCACTGCTGACAGTGACTGCAGCCATGAAATTAAAAGATGCTTGCTCCTTGGAAGGAAAGTCATGACAAACCTAGACCATGTATTAAACAGAGACTTCACTTTGCTGATGAAAGTCCTTATAGTCAAAGCTATGGTTTTTCCCGTAGTCATGTACAGATCTGAGAGTTAGACCATAAGGAAGGCTGAGCACCAACGAATTGATGCTTTTGAATTGTGGTGTTGGAGAAGACTGGAGAGTCTCTTGGACTGCAAGGAGATCCAACCAGTCAATTCTAAAGGAAATCAATCCTGAATACTCACTGGAAGGACTGGTGCTGAAGCTCCAATACTTTGGCCACCTGATGTGAAGAGCTGACTCATTGGAAAAGACCCTGATGCTTGGAGAGATTGAAGGCAAGAGGAGAAGGGAATGACAGAGGATGAAATGATTGGACAGCAGCACCAATTCAGTGAACATGAATTTGAGCAAACTCCAAGAGATAGTAAAGGATAGGGAAGCCTGGAGTGCTGCAGTTCATGGGGCTGCAAAGAGTTGGATATGACTTAGTGACTGAACAACAGCAAATCAGTGTGCCTGACTTTATTCCTAACAACTGTTCTAGCAAATCACAGTGCATATTGTTTAATTTCACATTCTTACACCGTGATGGGGACTTTTAATTTAAATAAATAAGCACCAAAAATAAATAAATAAGCATCTACCACAAGTAGTAGAATAGTTATATAACAAGAAAACTTACCCTGGAAACACTTGCATAGCAACTGAAGAGCAATTAGTAGTGCATCTGCCCATATAACCCTAGTACATGTTTAAAATAAAATTGTTCTTCCAGATGACTGTACCTTTTAAACAGGATTTGCTTATGTTTTATTCATATTTATGTACAGTATAGCACCTTATCCCATAATGTGTGTCATTCTGGCAGTTTTAGATCATTTAGTCAGATATTTTAAATAAAATTTAATGTCCACTTAATGGCAGTAGTAATAGATATTCCCTAAGTTCAGTTCTGAAACATTTTTCTAAAACTCTCTGAAAATGTTTGTCCTGCTCTGTAATGTTTAAGATCAATAGAGTGAACATGCAGAATTCTATCATTTTTTATTATGCGTTAGATCTTAGGTATTTCCAGTGCAATTAAAGCATCTGTAGGAGCTGTCCATGGTTTTCTGTTTTATAAAGTGCAGAGTAAGTCCCAGACCTTTTCATACTGTCCATAGGGTTCTCCAGGCAAGAATACTGGAGTGGGTTGCATTTCCTTCTCCAATTTTTCTCCAGGTTTTTCCAATAGTCATGTATAGATGGACATGAGAGTTGGACCGCAAAGAAGGCTGAGCACCAAAGAATTGATGCTTTCAAACTGTGGTACTGGAAAAGCGGCCGTTGGACAGCAAAGAGATCAAATCAGTCAATCCTAAAGGAAATCAACCCCAAATATTCATTGGAGGGACTGATCCTGAAGCTGAAGCTCTAATACTTTGGCTACGTGATGCAAAGAGCAGACTCATTGGAAAAGACCCTGATGCTAGAAAAAGATTGAAGGCAAAAGGAGAAGGGGGCGACAGAGGATGAGTTGGTTAGACAGCATCACCGACTCAGTGAACATGAATTTGAGAAAACTCCGGGGGATAGTGAAGGACAGATCAGCCTGGTATGGTGCAGTCCACAGGGTGGCAAAGAGTAAGACGTGACTTAGCAACTGAACAACAAGGTCTCAAGTAGTTTTCAAATGTCTTGGTTTCAAGGACCTTTTCACACTCTTAAAGAGGAGTGAGAACTCAAAGAGAGATGTTTTATATCAGTTATATCTACTAGTATTTATGTTATTAGAAGTGGAGGAATGTCAAAATATGTATGCATTTTAAAATAGTAAATCCATTTCATGTTAATAGATGATATTTTTGTCAAAAAAATAGTTTATTTTCCAAAACCAAAAGGTGAAAACAGTTAACACTGTCTTACATTTAAGAAAAATCTCTTTAGTGTCTAGAATAATGGAAAAGCAGGTGAGTTTTAATATCTGCTTTGCATTCAATCTGTTGTGGTATGTTATCTTGGCTGAAGTATATGAAGAAAATCATCTCACACAGAAATGTAGTTGGAAAAGAAAAGAATATTTTTCACAAAATTTTGAGCATTGTTTAACATGACACTCCACTAGTGATTTATGAGGACTCTGAAGCTGTTAGCAACATTCTTCTCACACTCACATATTATTGCACATTGACTTGCATCTCACACTTATGATTTAAATTATGATTGTAATGGGCTTTCCCATGGGTCAGCAGGTAAAGAATTCGCCTGCAACACAGGAGACACAAAAAGACGTGGTTTCAATCCCTGGGTCAGGAGGATCCCCTGGAGAAGGAAATGGCAACCCACTCTAGTATTCTTGCCTAAAAAATTTCATGGACAGAAGAGCCTGGCGAACTACACTCCGTGGGGTCACAAAGAGTTGGATGCAACTGAGCAACTGAATACAATTATTGTAGTATGATGCCTCAGTCATTTGGAAAATGTTGGCTCACTAGATCACACAGATATTTTAAGCACTGACATATTTCATTACATAATCCCCGAAAAACCTCCTTCATTCATATAACCACTAATGTCACAATACTTAAAAATCTTGGAGGGTTAGAAAAACTGAAAAGCTTACAGTGGGAAAGACAAGTTTTCCATTATTCTAATTTTCACTTGAAAAGTTGACTTTTGTTATTGGCAGAAATAATTTCAGTTGAAGTATTTTTCCTTGAAGTGGAAACCTCTTTTGGTCTTTGAGAAAATATCTGCCAAATTCGTAAGCCTGATTAGCTATGGTTAGTCTCTCAGTCATATCCCATAAAATAAACTGTTAGTTGGGCTTGTAAACCATAGACACTTTTTTTTTTTTTGACTGTGCCACATGCAGGATTTTAGTTTCCCAGTAAGAGATCAAACCCGTGCCCCTTGCAGTGGGAGTGTGAAGTCTTAACCACTGGACCACCGGGGAAGCCCCCATGTTTGCAGCTCAAATAGCCACCGGGCAACCATTGTGCACCAGTAGCCACTGAAGTGCTTTTCACACACTTCCAATGTCACCATCAAAACATTCAAAGACATATAAAGGGTCAAGATTCAACAAAAGTAGTGGTTTTTATGGCTTCCTCAAGGGCATTTTTAGTGAAAATAGCATTTTAAAATTTTAGGGTTTTTTTGTTTTGTTTTGTTTTTTACTACACATGCACTGTATTGAACCCAATAGCTGATAGAATAGATTTGACCCACTGGATTTATACTAAAGGGCCAGCTGTTTTACTCACTAAGGCTTTTTTGCACCTTCAGAGCAAATGTCAGCACTGAAAATGGAAAATAACATCTCAGTGTTATTAGGAAAATAGTTTGAGCTGAAACTTCTTGGGGACCACCAGGAGTTTGCAGGCCACACTTTGAGTCACTGTCCTAAACACTTACCGAGTCATAGGTCACTGGATATGTGAGGAACCCCAAATAGAATCACAGCTTTAGAAGAGATTTTAGAATAGATCATTCAGCAAAATGATCTCCGTGTTGTCCCACATTTTCAAATAGTATGGTATTCTTCAAACTATAAATATGTAATACATCTCCCATTTTACAATACTATAGATGAGTATTTGCAATCAGCTATTTTTCACCCAATACATTCTACCCTATATAAATCAAATTTAATCCCATCACTTTTGATTCTGTTTTCAGTAGAGATGGAGGTTGGTTAGACCACTTTGCATAAGATTCCTATTTGTAAAAGCATGTGAAGTTGGTTCTCCTTGCCTTCTGTATGTGTTTAATTATAAACCTTACAGGTTTGCTTTGACAACCACTTTTATCCCCTTTTTGACCGACACGTCTTCCACATGACCCTTTTTTAGGTACACCTGTCCTTCTTTACTCTAGCCCTTTTATCGTTAAAACAGACTTCCCTGGTGGCTCAGATGGTAAAGCGTCTGCCTACAATACGGGAAACCAGGGTTCGATCCCTGGGTTGGGAAGATCCCTGGAGAAGGCAATGGCAACCCACTCCAGTACTCTTGTGTGGAAAATCCCATGGACGGAGGAACCTGGTAGGCTATAGTCCATGGGGTCACAAAGTGTCGGACATGACTGAGCGACTTCACTCACTTGTCTCTCTTTACTCTAGTCCTTTTATTGTTAGTTTTGCTAACCTGGACTTCCCTGGTGGCTCAGACGGTAAAGTGTCTGCCTACAGTGCGGGAGACCTGGGTTCAATCCCTGGGTGGGAAAGATCCCCTGGAGAAGGAAATGGCAACTCACTCCAGTATTCTTGCCTGGAAAATCCCATGGATGGAGGAGCCTCGTAGGCTACAGTCCATGGGGTTGCAAAGAGTCAGACACGACTGAATGACTTCACTTTCTTTCTTTGCTAACCTGAAAATGTATCACACACCTTCCCCCAGCCCACTACCTCCATTCTCTGCCTTGTGAACATCTAACTTGCAAATGTCCTTCACGTGGAAAGCTTCTGAGCAGTTGCCAGCACAAAGAGCATTTCTATCGACAGCCACCTGTGGGTATAGAGTAAAGGGAAGGAGTCGGGTTGTGGACTAGAGCAGCCTTGTCTAATAGACCTTTCTGCAGTGAACGGAAATCTTTCACATCTGAGCTGCCCGTGGAGTAGGCACAAACCACTTCGGGCTATTTTGTACTTGAAACATGACTACTGTGATTGAAGAACTGCATTTTAAATTGTATTCAACTTTAAATAGCCATGTAAGTGCAGCGGTACCATATTATATAAGTAATACCCTACTTTAAGTATCTCATTTAATTAGTGAATTGAATGCAGTCCTTCTTAACATTGTCAGCATGTAGACATTAGTTTTGCTCACCAGATGGGTTCTTCTTTATTTCCTGGGCACCCAGGGGAGATCACTGCCTGCCCCTCTTGCGGGAAGGCAGGATCATGTGACTACTTTGGGCCAAAATGCTGTGAGCAGGTGACAAAGGTCACTTCCAGGACCAATACTTATTGCTTGTGCATGGCACGACTCATTTGTCCTGCTGTGGTGATGGGAGGGTCCCAGATGATGGAGACTCTGTGATCCTGAGTCTCGAATAACTGTGGAGCTGAACCCTCCACCCCACTAAACCCACATGGAATGTACAACATGCATAGGAAATAAATGTTTATGTGTTAAGCCCTGGGAAACACAGGGTTCCTTATTACAGCATAACTTAGACGTTCCTGGCTGACGAGTTCCCATCAGAATCACCTCATCAGAATCCTGAGCAGATTTTTAAATCCCCATTCCTAGGACCCACCCCAGTCTGGGATCAGGACCCTCGTGTTTTGGTTCAAAAGACCTCTCCAGGTGAGTCAGATGCATGCTCGCCTAATGAAGAACAAGAGCTGAAAGGTGACATCGTTGTCCCTACAGATACTACAGAAATGAGACTTAGACTGCATGCACGTGTGTTCAGTCGTGTCTGACTTTGCAGCCCTATAGACTGTAGCTCACCAGGCTCCTCTGTCCTTGGAATTTTCCAGTCAAGAATACTGGAGTGGGTTTCCATTTCCTTCTCCAGTCAGGTAGATGGTGCAAGGTTGTTTGGCCACTGAGTGATGGAGATGGCATTTGAATTGCTCTTGCCCTGGACAGTGCCTCCTTTTCTCTTATCAGAGGTGGGAGTGGTGAAGAGAGCAGAGCAGAGTCTCATCTTTTTAACTGAATCAGTTAATACTTTTATTCTTATTACTTTTCCAAATAGCAGTTAGCTCCACAGAAGCCTGTTTAATCCAAAATATAGTTTCAAGAGTTGCACACACTGTGGAATAGGCTGAGTCTAACTTCTACTTAATATGTTTTGTTTCCATAGGCAAATGTATTCCAAGTTTAGTTAATATATCTAAAATGAAAAAAAGTAATTTAAGATTTTATTTTTGATGTGGATTTTTTTTTTTTTGTCTTTATTGAATGTTACAAGATTGTTTCTGTTTTGTTCTTTGGTTTTTTGGCTGAGAGGCATGTTGGAGCTTAGCTCCCTGACCGGAGATCAAACCCACACCTCCAGATTTGGAAGGCAAAGTCTTAACCACTGGACTGCCAGGGAAGCCTCTAAAATGAAAATTTTTAAATAAAAAAATCTATTTGTACCATCTTTCTAAAGTCCATATATATGCGTTAGTATACTGTATTGGTGTTTTTCTTCCTGGCTTACTTCACTCTGTATAATAGTTTCATCCACTTCATTAGAACTGATTCAAATGTATTCTTTTTAATGGCTGAGTAATACTCCATTTTGTATATGTACCACAGCTTTCTTATCCATTCATCTGCTGATGGACATCTAGGTTGTTTCCATGTCCTGGCTATTATAAACAGTGCTGTGATGAACATTGGGGTACATGTGTCTCTTTCGATTCTGGTTTCCTCGGTTTGTATGCCCAGCAGTGGGATTGCTGGGTCATAAGGCAGTTCAATTTCCAGGTTTTTTAAGGAATCGCCACACTGTTCTCCATAGTGGCTATACTAGTTTGCATTCCCACCAACAGTGGAAGAGGGTTCCCTTTTCTCCACACCCTCACCAGCATTTATTGCTTTTAGACTTTTGGATCGCAGCCATTCTGACTGGCATGAAATGGTACCTCACTGTGGTTTTGATTTGCATTTCTCTGATAATGAGTGATGTTGAGCATCTTTTCATGTGTTTGTTAGCCATCTGTATGTCTTCTTTGGAGAAATGTCTGTTTAGTTCTTCAGCCCATTTTTTGATTGGGTCATTTTTGTGGAATTGAGCTGCAGGATTTGCTTGTATATTTTTGAGATTAGTTGTTTGTCAGTTGCTTCATTTGCTATTATTTTCTCCCATTCCAAAGGCTGTCTTTTCACCTTGCTTCTAGTTTCCTTTGTTGTGCAGAAGCTTTTAATTTTAATTAGATCCCATTTGTTTATTTTTGCTTTTATTTCCAGTATTCTGAGAGGTGGGTCATAGAGGATCCTGCTGTGATTTATGCCAGAGAGTGTTTTGCCTATGTTTTCCTCTAAGAGTTTTATAGTTTCTGGTCTTACATTTAGGTCTTTAATCCATTTTGAGTTTATTTTTGTGTATGGTGTTAGAAAGTGTTCTAGTATCATTCTTTTACAAGTGGTTGACTAGTTTTTCCAGCACCACTTGTTGTCCTTTCTCCATTGTATATTCTTGCCTTCTTTGTCAAAGATAAGGTGTCCATAGGTGCATGGATTTATCTCTGGGCTTTCTATTTTGTTCCATTGATCTATATTTCTGTCTTTGTGCCAGTACCATACAGTCTTGATGACTGTGGCTCTGTAGTAGAGCCTGAAGTCAGGCAGGTTGATTCCTCCAGTTCCATTCTTCTTTCTCAAGATTGCTTTGGCTATTCAAGGTTTTTTGTATTTCCATACAAATTGTGAAAGATGGTAACAATAACCCTGTATGCTAGACAGCAAAAGAGACACAGATGTATAGAACAGTCTTTTGGACTCTGTGGGAGAGGGAGAGGGTGGGGTGATTTGGGGGAATGGCATTGAAACATGTATAATATCATATAAGAAACGAATTGCCAGTCCAGGTTCAATACAGGATGCTTGGGGCTGGTGCACTGGGACGACCCAGAGGGATGGTACGGGGAGGGAGGTGGGAGGGGGGCTTAGGATGGGGAACATGTGTACACCTGTGGCAGATTCATGTTGATACGTGGCAGAACCAAAACAATATTGTAAAGTAATTAGCCTCCAATTAAAATAAATAAATTTAAAATTTTAAAAATCTATTTGTATTGGAGAATCAGTTAAAAACAGCATCATATATTGCCCAATTACTAAAGAATATTCTTAGTAACAACTGCTCTACTCATCATATATTGTCTGGCTTAAATGTCTTTTCTTTTTTAAGTGTTTATTGAATATATTACAATATTGCTTTTGTTTTATGTTTTGATATTTTTGGCTATGACACATGTGAGATATTAGTTCCCTGACCAAGGATCAAGCGTGCATTGGAAAGTGAAGTCTTAACCACTGGACCACCAGGGAAGCCCCCTGCCATAAATGTCTTTGTTTACCTTTTAAAATGGAGAGAATTGAATGTAGGTTATTTCATTTATTCACCAAATATCTATCACATATCTGTTATGAACTGGCACAGGGATGTGTGTTAGGTACAGAGAGGTAAACAAACACACAAAAAAATACCTGTCCTCATGGGATTTACAGTTTAGTGGGAGATGTAAACAGAAAGCAAATACACAGTTAAATATAGAATTGCAAATTATGTCAATTTCCCCAAAATCGGTATCTAAGTTTAATGCGCTTCTATTTATAATCCCAGCTTTTTTTTTTTTCCTTTGATGGAGAAGACTCTAGTATCTTGATCATGTGTCTATGGTAGAATAAAACTCCAAGGCTAGCCAAGAGGAGAAGGAGTTGGGTGAGGCTGGGGTGGCGCAGTATATGTTGGGTGTTAAGTGTGAATCCTTGGAAAGCATTGAGATAGAACCCAAAGTATTAGTCGCTTCCGTCATATCTGACTCTCTGAGACCCCATGGACTGTAGGCCAGCAGGCTCCTCTGTCCATGGGATTTCCCACGCAGGAATACTGGGGTGCGCTGCCATTCCCTCCTCCATGGGATCTTCCCGACCCAGGGACCCAACCTAGGTCTCCTGTATTGCAGGCCGACTGTTTGCCACCTGAGCCACCAGGGAAGGACAGGAAAGAGTTAATTTGGAGGCGGTTGTGGGGATGGGGATAAAGAATGCCTATAAAAGGGAGGAAGCCCTCAGGCCCTGATGAGACTTGACCCCTGTGGAAGGGAGGCTGCAAGGGCAGACATCAAGCAGTCCTGACCACCGCGTCCCTGACAACCTGAGAGAGGAGAGCTCGGGATGGACCAAAGCTTCCACTGAGACCGCGGAGCAGCACCCAGAGCAGAGCCACCTCCGGCAAAACAAGATGGTGCCAGGGTCATAACGGAGACAAAGTCCGCGGGACAGAAAGAGCAACAGAAAACACTGCTGAGTGAGAAATTACTTTACGAAAAACATTTAACCCAGTGGGAGGAACGGTTTGCCTTATAAACGGTGCTGATGCAAAGAGCTATCTTTCTAGAAGATAAAAGTTGGCTTCCCAACTTAGCGTAGACAAAAATTCAAGCCAGAGGTACAACGGAGGTAACTGGCATTAACAAAATCTTTAAAATAATATAAGAAATGCCACAAAACTTCAATCCAACAGCAAGGAAGACTTTATTGTGCACAGCTGGAAATCAGAAGCTATATTTTAAAAAAGACTGTAGAATATTTAAAATCTTTGCCAAGAAAAGAAACCGTAAATGAAGTAACTAGATCATGCAAAGGTCAGGAAAATCTTTTTTAACTCAGGTAATGGATTGGCTCATGGTAGGGAACAGCTGTGAAGTAAGGTTGATGTCTATAAGCCAGGAATGAAAATCAGTTGTGTATTTCTTAGTCGAATAACACACCTACACTTTCTATACCAGTTCGGCGGCTCAGAAGGTAAAGAATCTGCTTGTAGTGCAGGAGACCTGGCTTTGATCCCTGGGTCAGGAAGATCCCCTGGAGAAGGGACTGGCAACCCACTCCAGTATTCTTGCCTGAAAAATCCCAGGGACAGAGGAGCCTGGCAGGCTATAGTCCATGGGGTCACAAAAAGTCAGACAGGAATGAGTAATTAACACTGTGCTGTAGGACCAATTCTACGACCTGAAAGTCTTAAGCAGTGCTCGAGGAGAATGACGTGGACTCTCCAGTTTCTGATTTCCTTGAATGATTTACAGCTGTGGAAAAAATCTGACTCTCACTGCAGTGAAAGCCAAACCCCCAGCACAGGTGTTTCTAGCTGCAGGAATCTTCTATGTTAATATGGGTGTTTTGCATTGTATCCCTATAGAATATAATGGATGCCTCTGAATGTCTCTTAGACTAATCCCTTAACCCTCTGGCAAATTTGTCATTTACCCTGGAAAGTATAGTCATTTCCTGGATCAGGGCTGAGGTTCAGTGAAAGAGGTTAATCTCCAGGAAATGAAATCCAGAAAGGGAGACTTCAAGTAGATCAGTAAAGGAACTTGTTTTCTTTTTTTGAGGTTTTCTTTGCTTGACTGTTGTTCAGTTGCTTTCAGTCATGTCTGACTCTGCTACCCCATGGACTGCAGCACGCCAGACTCCCCTGTCCTTTACCATCTCCTAGAGTTTGCTCAGATTCCCTTGGCCGCAGATTCTAATAATGCAGATGTCTTTGAAGTGACCCATGTTTGGTAGATGCTCAAATGACTTTGATTGATAGACCTTACAGGGTATCAATTGCTAAGCCACTCACTGAAGATGTGTAAGGAAGATTTACTGAGAGTCACTGAGACAGATAACTAAGGGTCAGAAGTTCTCTGTAGCTTGTTCCCATGTATTTTCCCAGTTCCCATGTATTTTCCCAAGCCTTTGATAAACATAGCAGCCCTCCCGCGGATCCCATGGACTAGCACATGAACAGTCTCAGGACATGGTGCTGCTGCTGCTAAGTCGCTTCAGTCGTGTCTGACTCTGTGCAACCCCATAGATGGCAGCCCACCAGGCTCCCCCGTCCCTGGGATTCTCCAGGCAAGAACACTGGAGTGGGTTGCCATTTCCTTTAATGCATGAAAGTGAAAAGTGAAAGCGACGTCGCTCAGTCATGTCTAACTCTTCGCGGCCCCATGGACTGCAGCCTACCAGGCTCCTCCATCCATGGGATTTTCCAGGCAAGAGTACTGGAGTGAGGTGCCATTGCCTTCTCCCAGGACATGGTGACACCATTATAATTTCAGTTTCTTCTGTCTTTACCTCCAAGGACAATGCATCTGTAAATTTACTATCGCTCTGTATATCAGAATTACTTTTACTAGCCCTCAGTTTGCTTCTTCATGTTTCAAGGGATACCCCCTACCCTGGTATGACAATATTTATTGACTAATTCATGGGTTTCCCGAGTTGCTTGGGAAAGAATCTGCCTGCCAAGCAGGAGACATGAGTTTGATCCCTGGGTCAGGAAGATCCCCTGGAGAAGGAAATGGCAACCCACTCAAGTATTCTTGCCTGCGAAATATCACGGACAGAGGATCCTGGCGGGCTACAGTCCATGGGGTCACAAAGAGTCAGATATGACTGAGCAAATAAACAACAACAATTCAGGGTTATTCTCTATATAAATTGCACATATACATGAACTCTAAGACCATCAATATGCATTTTCAATAAATTTGGAAATATTCATGGGACTAAATCATCTTAGTATCACAACCCCTCTGGACATCAGTGTATAACAATCATTTTCATTAGATTTTTTTCCCTGTGATATTTGAAAGGGAAATAAATCTTATCCATTATCTGTGACGATTGCAATGACAATAGGAATGGTGATTTAATTTCAATATTTATATGAATACATGAATACGCTTGTATCATTCACAAGATTTATGAATACTATATCCTGTTGAGGCTGGAAGAATGTGAGGCCTAAAGGCGCAATTATGTGTTTAATTCTAATTTCTTTCCGGGAGTTTTAATTGTCTTTACAAGGACGTACCTGGTTTAAATGCAATCTTTTATGAATTGTTGTAAGGCAATGTAGGAGGATGGAAAGAAAACTAGCTCTGGGATTTCTAAAACCTGGGGAATATTGCATAATGCAGGGCCTCAGGGCTTTAATGCGCTCTGCCATTTAATAGACAATTCAGTTTAGTTGGACAAATCATGTCACTTCTCTGGATCTTAAGATACCTTCTTTGGAAAGGAAGACTGAGCTGGGGGCTAAGGAAGATGCTGCAAGTACAGCCCTCATGATGTGGATAGTACAGGGCGGCTTTTCTTCTCAGTTATTTCCATCCTGGCTCCATCACTAACTGTGTGGTACTGAGCTGGTCACAGCCTGCAAAGGCATCTCTTTATTTAGTTAAAAAAGTTGCAGCTAAAGAGTTAAACTCTAAATTCCCCTTCAACACTGCATCTTAATATCTGAAATGCAATTTTTTTAACACCACGTCCATCCTAAAGGCATTCTGTAAGATTCTTTTCTGTTAAGTCTTCCATGACCAACACCCATCCCCACCTTCCTCATCCACATGCCAAGAAGAGTCAATCCCAACTCCTTGCACCCCAAAGTCTCTTGTCTCTTAAGGTTAAGAGATCTTAAGGCCAGAGGTGGTTTCTTTCTCCTCTTTGCCTCAGTTGGAAAAAACTCTTAACATGAAAATGTCTTCTAATGTAATCATGTCATATTTTATAGACTACATCCTTTTCAGTTCAGTTCAGTCGCTCAGTCATGTCCGACTCTTTGCGACCCCACGGACTGCAGCAGCCAGGCCTCCCTGTCCATTGCCAACTCCTGGAGTTCACTCAAACCCATGTCCATTGAGTTGGTGATGCCATCCAACCATCTCATCCTCTGTCGTCCCCTTCTCCTGCCTTCAATCTTTCCCAGCATCAGGGTCCTTTCCAATGAATCAGTTCTTCGCATCAGGTGACCAAAGTATTGGAGCTTCAGCTTTAGCATCAGTCCTTCCAAAGAACACCCAGGACTGATCTCATTTAAAATGGACTGGTTGGATCTCCTTACAGTCCATGGGACTCTCATGAGTCTTCTCCAACACCACAGTTCAAAAGCATCAATTCTTCGGTGCTCAGCTTTCTTCACAGTCCAACTCTCACATCCATACATGACCACTGGAAAAACCATAGCCTTGACTAGACAGACCTTTGTTGGCAAAGTAATGTCTCTGCTTTTGAATATGCTATCTAGGTTGCTCATAACTTTCCTTCCAAGGAGTAAGCATCTTTTAATTTCATGGCTGCAATCACCATCTACAATGATTTTGCAGCCCCCAAAAATAAAGTCTGACACTGTTTCCACTGTTTCCCCATCTATTTGCCATAAAGTGATGGGACCAGATGCCATGATCTTCGTTTTCTGAATGTTGAGCTTTAAGCCAACTTTTTCACTCTCCTCTTTCACTTTCATCAAGAGGTTTTTTAGTTCCTCTTCACTTTCTGCCATAAGGGTGGCGTCATCTGCATATCTGAGGTTATTGATATTTCTCCCAGGAATCTTGATACCCACACCCTACTCATTTCATGTTTGACTTTTATGCTGTTGAAAGAAATGAGGACAGAGCTATAAAAATGCACCTCTGGGTCTTTCTCACCTTATCCTTGAACAATGTACAAATGACTCTCTAACAATACTTCTCATATAGGTTTGGGCTCCACTTAATTATTTTCACTCCCTGTGCCAGATTCTTCATCTATCAATAGAGTTCCTATCCTTTTGGTGGAGGGCAGTGATCAGACTTTGAATGTAGCTTCCACTTGACTGGAGACTTTAACATGACCTTACACTTGTCATTCACACCTGGCATTGGAAACTAAACTCTTCTCCCAACCCAAGACTAGGCAAGCCTTTGAATAGAGTGATTGTGGCATCACCTCTGGCATCAACATGAACATCACCCTAAAAAAAGTCACCTGGGAATGCTAATCTGAATATGAGAAGTGATTTGCATTCTCCAAGGGTCCAGAAAGACATTCAAAGACTTTTGGTTTTGCTTTAATACAATTTCCCTTTGAGCTTGACTTACACACTACAGATAAAATGTCACATAATTTGATATTTTCCTTTGGGCTGTAACCTCTAGGTGACAGTCAATATTATTGAATAAACAATTCAGCACTGGAATATTGCACGACAAGTCTTGTGACATTTTGAGCATGGGTTGTCATTTTTCTGGGGCAATTTGTTATTGAACAAATTAGATTTCCCAAGAACATGGCCATTTCTTCTTCTAAAGAGATAAGACACTTGCTGAACTCGTTTTACCTCTGCAAATCTCCGTGCATTATCTTTGTTGTCCTCAAATCTCACAAGTCATTAGGTCTGGGTTTGTCTGAATGAAGAGTTCTCTAAAGTAAACTTGAAAGCTCCAAGGCCCTAGAGCAATATTTTTCCAAGAGACAGTCTGGCCACCTCTGCAGATGGCCCAGGCTTTTGCTGGGTGCAACAGTTCTGGGTCCTGAGGCTCAAGTGATGAAAGGGCTCTTAGAGGGGTCCTGAGTAGCACTGGCTTTAGGCGGTCACATCTTTTACATCAAGATTCTCATTGCTGTCACTCAGGAAGGACTTTTATTAATAGAAGTCACTGGGGTCAGGGAGCTACTGACTAATTCAGTAAATGACAGCTTTTATGCTGAAGCATCGTTTTGCCAGAATCAGCCTGGGATCTAGGAAACAAGAGAAAAACATGGCAAACTTATAGACAGGTAAACAGCAACTCACCCTGAGCCTGTACCACATAGGGGTGAAATTGACCAGGTAAAGAATCAGATTGCCATCCTCTTTACATCATCAGAGTTTGATCCTACCCTAGTCTATAATCACACACGGTGATAGGGAGAAGCGCACGTGCTAGACACAGTGGGCCAGTGAAGTGTACCCCATTTTGGCTATTAGTGGGGAAAGAGTCTGGCCTTAGAAGTTGAGACCCTGGCCCTCACTGGTGGCTGCTTGTGGTTTTCCTACCATCTTTAGAGTCTCATCTGCCCAAGGAGGAAACACACAAAAATATGGTGTATGTGAGCCAAGTACATAAAGATGTTCCTGGTTCATTCAGATACTACAATTCCAGAAAACCCACGTGGAGGTGATGATAAGTTCAGTCATTTAATAAGGCAAGTTATTGTCTTTGAAATAGCTGACCTATAGAAATGGTCAAATTAGACCCTGTCAGATTACTCCTTCGGTTCAGTTTAGTTCAGTCACTCAGTCATGTCCAACTCTTTGCAACCCCATGAATCGCAGCACACCAGGCCTCCCTGTCCATCACCAACTCCTGGAGTTCACTCAAACTCATATCCATCGTGTCGGTGATGCCATTCAGCCATCTCATCCTCTGTCGTCCCCTTCTCCTGCCCCCAATCCCTCCCAGCATCAGAGTCTTTTCCAATGAGTCAACTCTTCGCATGAGGTGGCCAAAGTATTGGAGTTTCAGCTTTAGCATCAGTCCTTCCAATGAACACCCAGGACTGATCTCCTTTAGGGTGGACTGGTTGGATCTCCTTGCAGTCCATGGGACTCTCATGAGTCTTCTCCAACACCACAGTTCAAAAGCATCAATTCTTCATCGCTCAGCTTTCTTCACAGTCCAACTCTCACATCCATACATGACCACTGGAAAAACCTTAGCCTTAACTAGACGGACCTTTGTTGGTAAAGTAATCTTTGCTTTTGAATATGCTATCTAGGTTGGTCATAACTTTCCTTCCAAGAAGTAAGCATCTTTTAATTTCATGGATGCAGTCACCATCTGCAGTGATTTTGGAGCCCCCCAAATAAAGTCTGACACTGTTTCCACTGTTTCCCTATCTATTTCCCATGAAGTGATGGGACCAGATGCCATGATCTTCGTTTTCTGAATGTTGAGCTTTAAGCCAACTTAGAACACATTTAAAAATGAAGTGTTATATAAATGAAGTGGAAATCACTTTATAGCAAGAACAATTATTACAAGCCAGCCTATTAAGAACCATCTTCCATGCCTCATGTTGGTATCAGTTGAGTGTATGGGAATTCAGTCATGCCTAACTGATCACAAGGAGTTATTTGCATGGAGTCATTTTCTTTCTTTGCCATGAGAATTCAAGAGTTAAATTACAATAGCAAGCAAGGGGGCAGTGGCATTTTAAAGCAACTCAGCCTGGTTGAAAATGTGATTTACTTGAAGAAGTGACTGAGAAAAAGCTTAGGACTTATCTGGTGGTTAAGAATCCGAATTTCTAATGCAGGGGGCACAGGTTCGATCCCAGGTTGGGGAATTAAGATGCCACATGACGCAGCCAGAAAAAGAAAAAGAAAAAAATCATTTGTACCCATTGTCAACTGATCTAAAGCAGATATGAACAGGATAAAAGCAGAAAAAATATAATCAAATGGAAGAGTAAAAGATATGTCATTGTTGTTCACTTGCTAAGTTGTGTCCAAATCTTTGCAACCCCACAGACTATAGAATGCCAGCATTCCTTGTCCTTCACTGTCTACTAGAATTTGCTCAGATTCATGTCCATTGATTCGGTGATGCTATCTAACCATCTCATCCTCTGCCTCCCCTTCTTGTTTTGCCTCCAATCCTTCCCAGCACCAGCCTTTTCCAGTAAGTTTGCTCTTTGAATCAGGTGGCCAAAGTACTAGAGCTTCAGCATCAGTCCCTCCAATGAATATTCAGGATTGATTTCCTTTAGGATTGACTGGTTTGATCCCCTTGCAGTCCAAAAGATAGGCTAATTTGGAATAATTCTAGCTTTTGAATTTTACCTAGACAGGCCTCATTGGTACTACAGCAGCTTTTGATATTTCCACAAAGCAAAAATCCCCTTTAGCCTTGAGTCCACAGTCAGGAGACAAGCAGGCAGTAGCCATCCGGCATTCCCTTTCACAGCCAGCTCATGGGGCTCCCTCTGGTTTCTGGGACAGAATCCTTAGGAAGCCGATTGGATGGAAAAGCCAAGAAAAGAGCTCCAGAGCCCTCAGAGGGGAAAAAAGGCCTTTGATGTCCCGGGTGGACTTGAACAGAAGACCCAGGTGTGCTGAGGAGAGGATGCTTGCTCGTTGGAGCCCAGGGACAACTGGGGACTTAGAGGGATGATGAGACATGCATCCTTGACCTGCTGCAGACACACCTTCGATACTGGTGCAGCAGGAACACTGATGCCAGAAATATCAGTACTGCTCCGCCCCTGCTGCTGCTGAGTCGCTTCAGTCGTGTCCGACTCTGTGCGACCCCAGAGATGGCAGCCCACCAGGCTCCCCCGTCCCTGGAATTCTCCAGGCAAGAAAACTGGAGTGGGTTGCCATTTCTCTTCTCTAATGCATGAAAGTGAATTTAAAGCAATTAAAAAAAATTTTTTTTGTTGGAGTATAATTGCTTTTCAATGTTGTGTTAGTTTCTGCTGTACAATGAAGTGAATCAGCTCTATAAATACGTATATCTCCTCCCTCATGAGCCTCCCTCACCCCTCCAATGATACAGCAGTTTAAGATTCACTTGTCATGCCATGTCAGAAGTCCTAGAAATATAAAGATGAAGACCATAGTTTTTGTGCTCCAAGAAGTCATCATCTACTGGGGAAGGTAAACATACAACACAACAAAGGTTGGAGTGGATAAAGGATAGAGAACAATAGTAGAAATAAATAAGAATGAAGGGCAGGGGTGATTATGGGATAGACAGGGAGGGGATTACCGTGCAAGAGGTGCTTAAAGCTGATCTTGAAAGATGAGTAGAAAAGCTTCAAAATGCCTGGAAAAAGGAAAATACACAAGACCTTGGCTTGTTTGAAAAAGTCTGCCGAGTCGTATGTTACTAGAGCATAGGCTTCATTGGGCTTCCCTGGTGGCTCAGCAATAAGGAATCCACCTACAATTCAGGAGACACAGGTTCGATCCCTGGGTCTGGAAGATCCCCTGAATGTAATGGCAACACACTCCAGTATTGTTGCAGGAAATTCCATGGGCAGAGGAGTCTGGCGGGCCAAAGTCCATGGGGTCACAAAAGAGTAGGACATGGCTTAGTGACTAAACGAAGCTTCATTGGTCAAGAGGCGACAGAGAGATGGGACCCAGAACTTGGAAAACCTAGGAAGTAGTGCTAAATAATTTAGACTTCTCATGCAGCTCAGCCAGTAAAGAATCTGCCTGCAATGCAGGAGACCCGAGTTCGATTCCTCGATTGGGAAAATCCCCTGGAGAAGGGATAGGCTACCCACTCCAGTATTCTTGGGCTTCCCTGGTGGCTCAGCAGTAAAGCACTGGCTCACGCAGTGCTGGAGACCTGGGTTCGATCCCAGGGTTGGGGAGATCACCTAGAGAAGGGAACATCTACCCACTCCAGTGTTTTGGCCTGGAGAATTCCATGGACTTTTTTTACTACATGCTCTGGAGTGTCATTATTTAAAAAGTTGACTGCAGCGTGGTGTGTGACAGGCAAATTGGAAACAAACAAGACTAGCCTTAGAGAGGCCAGCTGGGAGGCTGTGGATAACAACCATTTGAGCCTGCAGTCGGGAGGTGGGGGGTAGGGTGGGGGTGGGATTGAGGGATGAAGGAAGAAAGATGTCTAGGAATTCTATCACCGAGTTCAGGATGTACGGGGCTCCTGCCACCAGGAGTTCTTGTGGAGGAATGTAGGCATGTGGGCGTGGGGGTGCTGGGAGCCAGTGGGCAGAGCAAGAACTACAAAGGCAACTCAGGAAGCTGACCTGGCTCTCCCCTGCCCCACTCCGACCACAGCTGCTTCACACCCTCGCCTCTGCTCAGACTTCAGCCCACCCACCGCTTCCCTTTGGTCTCCACGCTCGCTGCTTCTGCCGAGGTCATCAAAGACCTCCCAGTCACTCATTCTCTGCACATTTGACTCCACTGCAGTCTCCCTGCTTGAGATGTTTTGTTTCCTTAGCTACCACATCACTCACTTTTCTTGTTTCTCTCCTGTTTCCCTGGCTGCTTTTCTTAACTTGTTTGTAAGCTTCCTCTTCTCTCCCTAGAGTTTATCCTCAGCCTCTTATTATTACTTTGGGCCACACCACGAGGCATGCAGGGTCCTAGTTCCCCAACCAGGGATCAAACCTGTGCCCACTGCAGTGGAAGCTCAGAGTGTTAACCACTGGACCACCAGGAAAGTCCTGCCTGTATTTTTTTTTCTTCTGCTTTATTTTTTCCAGCCTTATTGAGATGTAATTGACACACATGTATGTTTAAGGGTACTGTATGATACATGGGTATACATACTGTGAAATCATGGCCACAACAAGGTAAGTTAATGCCTCCATCACCTCACATAAGTACCACTTTTGATGTGTAGGAGAATATTTAGAACATTTTAGATCTACTCTCTTGACAGCTTTCTAGTATATAATATAGTGTTGTTAGCTATACTCTCCATGCTTTGTATTATAGCCCCAGAACTTACTCATCTTACAACTGGAAGTTCATATATTTTGACCAACATCTCCCCATCTCCTCTACTTCCAGCCCCTCATAACCACCAGTCTACTCTGTTTCTGTGAGCTCGGCTCTTTTAGATTCCACATATACATGAAATTGTACACTGTCTTTCTCTGATTTAATTGCACTTGGTGTAATGCCCTCAAGGTTCATCCATGTTGTCACGGATAACAGGATTTCCTTTTTTTTTGGTCTGAATAATATTGCATTGTATGCATGCAGGCCACATCTTCTTTATCCATCCATCTGTTGATGACTTGTAGGTTGTCTCCTTGTCTTGGCTGTTGTGAACAGTGCTGCAGAGAACATGGGAGAGCAGTTATCTCTTTGACATCCTACTTTTGTTTCCTTCAGGTGTATATCCAGAAGCAAGATTGCAGTATCTCATGATAGTTCTATTTTTCATTTTTTTGAGAAACCTTCATACTGTTTTCCATAGTGACTGCACCAATTTACATTCTCAGCAAGATTGCACATGGTCTCTCTCTTCTCCACATCCTTTCCATCACATGGTATGTCTTGTCTTCTTTGTAATATTCATGCTAATAGGCATCAGGTGATATCTCACTGAGGTTTTGATTTATGTTTCCCTAATGATTAGTGGAAACAGTGTCAGACTTTATTTTGGGGGGCTCCAAAATCACTGCAGATGGTGATTGCAGCTATGAAATGAAGATGCTTACTCCTTGGAAGAAAAGTTATGACCAGCCTAGAGAGCATATTCAAAAGCAGAGACATTACTTTGCCGACTAAGGTCCGTCTAGTCAAGGCTATGGTTTTTCCAGTAGTCATGTATGGATGTGAGAGTTGGACTGTGAAGAAAGTTGAGTGCCAAAGAATTGATGCTTTTGAACTGTGGTGTTGGAGAAGACTCTTGAGAGTCCCTTGGACTGCAAGGAGATCCAACCAGTCCATTCTGAAGGAGATCAGCCCTAGGATTTCTTTGGAGGGAATGATGCTAAAGCTGAAACTCCAGTCCTTTGGCCACCTCCTGCGAAGAGTTGACTCATTGGAAAAGACTCTGATGCTGGGAGGGATTGGGGGCAGGAGGAGAAGGGGACGACCGAGGATGAGATGGCTGGATGGCATCAGGGACTCGATGGACGTGAATGTGAGTGAACTCCGGGAGTTGGTGATGGACAGGGAGGCCTGGCGTGCTGCGATTCATGGGGTCGCAGAGTTAGACACAACTGAGCGACTGAACTGAACTGAACTGAATGATTAGTAACGTTGAGCATCTTTTCATGTGCCTTCTGGCCATTTGGATATCTTCTCTGTAAAAATGTCTAGTCAGTTTCTCTACCCATTTATTTTTATTTTTTTATTGAAGGAAAATTGCTTTACAGAATTTTGTTGTTTTCTGTCAAACCTCAACATGAATCAGGTATACGTATAGGTATACATGTAGGTATACATATACCTCTGCCCATTTTTTAATTAGATTGTTTGAGCGTTTGCTATTGAATTGTGTGAGTTCTTTTTATATTTGAATACTAACCCTGTTACTGTTTGCAAGTATTCTCTCCATTCCATAGGTTGCCTTTTCATTTTCTTGATTGTTTCTTTTGCTGGGCAGAAACTTTTTAGTTGATGTAGTCCCCTTATTAATTATTGCTTTTGTCACCTCACTTTTGGTGTCATATCAAAAAATCATTGCCAAGATCCATGTCAAGGAGTTTTTTCCATATGTCTTCTTGCAGAAATTTTACAACTTCAGATCTAGTATTTAAGGCTTTTATCCATTTTAAGATAATTTACGTGAGTGGTGTAAAACAGAGATCCCATCTCTTTTCTTTTTTTTCCCTGTGATTAATTCTCCCAGCAGAGCTTCCCAGGTGGCTCAGTGGTAAAATAACACACCTGCCGATACAGGAGATGAAAGAGACACAGGTTCCATCCGTGGGTCAGGAAGATCCCTTGGAGGAGGAAATGGCAACCTGCTCCAGTATTCTTGCCTGGGAAATCCCATGGACAGAGGAGCCTTGTGAGCTACAGTCCACGGAGTCTCAAAGAATCAGACATGATTGAGCACACACACACATAATTTTCCCAGTATACTATTTACTGAAGAGATTGTCCTTTCCCCATTAATTACCTTGGCTACCTTGTCAAATGTTAGTTGACCATATATGCAAGAGTTTATTTCTGGTTTTTTTATTCTATCTTATTGGTCTATATGTCACTTTAACACTAATACCATACCTCACTGCCCCCTATATTTATGCCCCAAATATTTCTGGTGGAAATAGGAAACATCTTACCTATCATCAAAGTACTCCACAGAACATTGCTGCTCATCAGGAAAAGCAATTCATAATAAGAGAAGAGAAGAAATGGAATTCGTTGGTCTTATACTACACATCTTATTACTGAGAGGCATCTAGCCTGACAGAGCTGACAGCCAGCCTCCTGAAGATTCAGTGTAGTGCAGTGAAGAGATGGCATTCTGTGTATGAGATGGGCATTGCCACACAGAATATGCTTTGAGACAGCACCCAGTGTGTGATGCCATTTCTCCAACTGCCAGCATATATGGGTCTGGAAATGAAAAGGTGAGTCTGGGTGTGGCTCTTCTCACTATCTAATAAGCCACTCCTAGAATTTTTGCTTCTAATTCCTACACGTTTGGCCTCTGCTGATTTCGTCCTCGGTCTTACTTCCCAAGGAAGGAATGCTTCCATCAGGAGACACCATTGCAGGATGTGTTGGGTTAGAAGCACAGAGTGCCACCCGGCCATCTCAGGTCTCTGTGTCCCTGAACTAGCCGAGACCAGTTGGGGAAATTGATTCTGAACATCAAGTCAGTGAAACTTTGATTTCTGCTATGAAATGACGTCAGTGAATAAAATCTGGACATGAGAAGACTTTCCTGGGGCACTTCTTTCCACTTCCCTGTCCATTTGTACAAGTTAACGTGAACTTCCCTTGTGGTCCAATGGCTAAGACCCCGTGCTCCCGATGCAGGGAGGCCAGGTTTGATACCTGGTCAGGGAACTAGATCCCACATACCACAACTAAGCCTGAAAAGGAAAAAAGATCTTGCCTGCTGCAACCAAGACCCAGAAGGACCAAATACATAAATAAAATAAATATATTTTTAAAAGTGAACAGAAAACCACTGCAACCCAGCAAAGACAGAACTATTAAGAATTCGAACCCTTCAGAAATGAAACTGCAATTTACTTCACCAAGTCAAAATTCCCAAGTAGTTTAGGTGCTGGCCCTAAGGGCCCAGGAACCATAGAATTAATAGAAAAAATGAAATTGTTAGTATCAACTATAACCTTGGCATCAGCAATAGAAACAATGATTATAGCAGCTAGGCATATTTTTTTTTCTTGTTTTCATGAATTTGCATATTTTGAATATTTTTGCCTTCATTCTCATTTTTTATATTACTTGGTACAAAGAAATTTCATGATTATTGCCTTTGCAGTTTAGTCTTTGAATCATAGTACACTCATGTGGGGGTTGTAATGAGCTAGAAAAGCAATTAAAGACACCCTGAGCAGTTAAAGAGGGCCTTCCCTGGGGGTCAGTGGTTAAGACTCAGCATTTCTACTGCAGCGGTATACTTTCAGTCCCCGGTTGGGGAACTGAAATCCCACATGCTGAGTGGCCAAAAAAAAAAAAAAAAGCACACAACACCCTGAGATGAATATGTAACTGGGGATTTTATACCTCTCTTCTTTGGCTATAGGTGATGTCTTACTTAGTCTGCTCAGGTTGCCATAACAAAATACCACAGCCTGGGGGGCTTAAACAACAAATATTTACTTTCTCACAGCTCTAAAGGCTAGAAGTCCATTATCAAGGTGCCAGGAAATTTGGTTTCTGATGAGAATGCTTCTCCTAGTTTTTAGATGACCACCTTCCACTTTGCCTTTTCATGATCTTTCCCCAGCACATGCCTCAGGGGATAGAGAGAGAGATCTTCCTCTTCTTATAAGGCCACCAATCCTATTGGATTAGGGCCTCACTCATGCGACCTCAGTTCAGTTCATTTCAGTCACTCAGTCATGTCCAACTCTTTGTAACCCCATGGACTGCAGCACTCCAGGTTTCCCTGTCCATCACCGACCCACAGAGCTTGCTCAGACTCATGTCCACTGAGTCAGTGATGCCATCCAACCATCTCATCCTCTGTCATCCCCTTCTCCTGCCTTCAATCTTTCCCAGCATCAGAACTCCCTATCTCTAAATACAGTCACAATGGGTATGAGTCTTATAACATGAGTTTCGAGGGGGACAAAATTCAGTTCATAGCCAATGAGAACATTTTCATTTGTATAAGAACATCTTGTTGGGAAGAAGTCATTATTATTATGGGAAAGTTTACATAAAATCAAAGCATGCATACAAGACAATACCGCTAATAAACATCAATGTAAAATCCTAAACTGAAAAAAATAAGTAAATCAAGTTCAAGTTATATAAAAATAATTCATCACTAACAAGTTGGATTTATTCCAAGAACATAGATTGTTTTAACACTTGAGAAGTAATGAGTACAATTCATTTATCATAATAAAGAAAAGATCATACATGGTCATAAAAAAAGTACATTTGATAAAACTCAACATGAAAGCTCAGTACTTTTTGTAAATTATTCATAGACAATAACTCCCTTAATCTAATAAAGAGTACCAAAAACCCTATTGTAAGCAATATACTTCATGGTAAAACAAAGGTTTTCCTCTGAGTTGGAAACAAGACAAGGTTCCCAGTCTTACCACTTAACACAGTAATGTGTTCTAGCCACCATAGCAAGGCAACAAACAAGCAAACAAATAAGTGAAATAAACAAAGGGCATAATGATTGGAATAATAAAATAAATATTCTTTGCAGATGGTATAATTATGCAGGCAAATACAAAATAAGACACAATTAGAATTTAGCAAAATCATCAGGTGCCCAAATGTATTTCTTCCTACCTACAGTAAACAGTTAGAAAATATGATTTTAAATTATTTAATTCAAAATAGCATCAAATATATGAAATTTTAAAAATAAGTCAAAAGAAAAATGAGAAAAACCACCATACCAAAAACTAAAGAAAAATTATTGAGACCAAAATAAATGGAATGACATGTTAATGGATTAAAAAATTTGGAAAAATTGATATAAGACATGAAATTCATATAAATGGATTAAAGTTAAGGAAGTTAATTCTCCCTAAATAGATTTATGGATTTAATAAAATCTCATTAAAAAAGGCTAGCAGTTTCTTTTGTATAAAACTTACAAGATGGTTGTAAATTTTATTTGAAAATGCAAAGGGCCAAGAATACTGAAAAAAATATTGAAGGGGAAAAAAGGGGGCTTATTCTAGTGAATAAGAAGATTTATTACAAAGCTACAGTAATTTAAGGGAGTGTCATTTTTCTGCAAAGATAGCCAAATACACCAGATACAACAGAGGAATAGATCAGAGAATCTACAATCAGTGCTACCCTTACATGGATGATTGATTTTTGAAAAAGGTCACACAGCTAAGTAAGGTGGGAAAAAATGACCTGTTCAATAAAAGTTGTTGGGATGATTGGATATCCAAACATACAAAATGAATCTTGACCCCGACACCACACTACACATTAATCAATTTAGTTGAATTTTAGATATAAATGTGAAAGGAAAATATAATACAAATTTTTAGTATGACATAAGGAAAGGCTTCTTCAATAAGAGACCATAAAATTCCTACAGGAAAAGTTCAGTTCAGTTGCTCAGTTGTGTCCAACTCTTTGTGACCCCATGAACTGCAACCCACAAGGTTCCTCTGTCCATGGGATTCTCCAGGCAAGAATACTGAAGTAGGCTGCCATGCCTTCCTCCAGGGGATCGTCCCAAAACAGGGATCAAACTTGGGTCTCTTGCATCTCTTCCATTGATAGGATGATTCTTTACCAACACCACCACCTGTAAACAGGAAAATGCAAATTAAAACAATACACTGTACATTACGCACATATACATCAGAAGCGCTAATTTTTCTTTTAAATGGAGAAAAGAAACAGGAGAAAATGTGAGAATGTGGAGTAACTGGAACTCTTAACTACTATAAGTAGTGTAAAATGGTGGAATTTTGAAAATCTGTGTAGTAGTTTTTATTAAATTTGTAAATTCACATTCACTATGTCACTAGTTTAAGCAACACTGTATTATTCTTTTGTGTCTTGATTCTGTTGTTCAACACTGAGTCTGTGAGATTCGTTTATGTAATTATTGTGTACCATTCTTCATCATCTGTCTTGAGTTTCTGAGGTTGCTTTGTTCTCGGTTGACTATTGATTACCCACATCAATTCTCCAACATGTGGGGAGCAGAGTAATACCCACTCTTCCTCAGCTCCACCTACAGAAGCAGAAAACTGACTACCTTCACCCTCCTACCATCCTCTTTTGAGCATTATCTTAAGCATAAGGGCATCTTCCTCTTTGAAATTGGGATAAAGATTCAAAGAACAGAGAGTGAAGTACAAATAAAGTTCAGGAATTGGGTTGGCCAGAGAGTTTGTTGTCACAGGAGAACTTTTTGGCCAACCGGATACTTTAGAGGCCAGGCATATGCAATTAGGGTAAATCGAATTGTTTAAAAGAGAAAATCATGGAAGCAGATGACTGAAATTCCAAAGACATTGAAAAGTTTTGCTGTATTCCAGGTACTAGGCTAGACCAACCTAGCCTGGGACACCAAGAAAGACTTTTGGTGGAGAACACACCAGTACAGAGTCTGAAGCCTAACATGAGTCAGCTGATATGGGGCGCAGAGAAGCAATGCGAGAATTCAGCAATCAGAGAAGCATCTGCAGAGGTCCTGGGTGAGTAGCAGCATGAGACATTTTGAAGACCACAGGCACTCATTTGGACAAAAATAGACAACACAACAGCAGAGAGTGGCTGGGTCAGTGTGGTATGTAAGAGGTGGCTTTCAGAAGGACTTGAGGGCCACAGTGCAGAGCTGGGCTGTACCCTCTCAGTTCTCTGGAACCTGTAAAAATTTCAATCCAAAAAAAAAATTTTCAGTTCGATGTTATGGTTGGTAAGGATGACAAACTCAGATCTGCCTGATTTGAGGGTAACGTTGTAGAGGTCGAACTGATATGATTCAGTGATCAATTGCAATGACGGTGAGAGAAATGGTGAATATAAGGATGGGGCTAAGGTTTCTGATTTGTTGGTGATAAAGCCACTGCTGCTCCCTTACACTGAGGAGGAGGTAGAGAGTTTAAGAAGCTGGATGACTAGTACAGTTTTGGAAAAATGAGAGCTAGAAAGTTGCAAATTAATCTAACCAGGGAAGAAGAGCTTGAGACACTACGTGGGAGAGATTAACATTTAAGGGAAAGAGAGATCATAAAAGACAACAGAAAGGACATTTCAGTGTAAGTGCTATTTTAGGCCTGAGGGCTAGAACGTGTCCACTGGCTTCAGCAATAAGGCAGTGATGATTTGGGGTGGCTGGGGCAGAAGCTAGGTACAAGGAAGTGAAACATATACACTATCATATGTAAAACAGAGAGCCAGTGGGAATTTGCTATATGGTTCATGGAACTCAAATTGGGGCTCCCTAACAACCTAGAGAGGTAGGATGGGGTGAGAGGTGGGAGCAAGGTTGAAGAGGGAGGGGATGTATGTATACCTATGGCTGATTCATATTGATGTATGACAGAAACCAACACAGTATTGTAAAGCAATTCTTCTTCAATTAAAAATAGATAATTTTTTTTTTTTTTAAGAGTGAGTGAAAGAAGGAATTGGAATAAGAAAGTGGACATGATGGTTACAGACCACCATTTCAAAGAGCTTAACTCAAGAAAGGAAATGGCCATCAGGACAGACAAGGGAGGTTTTTTAAAATATTAGATTATATAAGCATTTTACGCTGAGGATATCCTCAGTAAAATGGAAGAAAGTTACACCTCCTGGAAATGGTAATCAGTGGAGCATCGTCTAGGGAGAGACCCTTCTACTGCGACAGGAAGACGAGAGCCTTGTGGCAGCAGTGAGTCTGCGGAGCAGGAGCCCAGGGGTTCTCTAGTCTCCCAAAGCCAAGGGAGGACCTTTGCTGTGAGGGTGGAGGCTGCCGGCTGCAGGCTGTAGGTCTGGGGTGGCGCCGACCTTCTTAGTAGCGACGCTTTCTCCCATGCTACTCAGCTGCCTGGGGGCGGGGATGCAAAGATTAGGAAGATTTGGGCTGATGGAACATGAGGGCTTTGCCAGGTTTGTGGGGAGAGATGGACAAGGGAAGTGAAGGTTTGGAGTAAAGGTAATTATTGCTAAATTAAGGTTCTTTGGAGCTTCCTAGGATAGGGTGCTTACTCTTGTTCAGGTTCATCATTCTATAAAGGGGGTGGCTGGAGAACCTGTCCAGAATCAGAGCTCATTGCTGGTAGGTAGAGTGATGTCCAAAATTTAGAACCTTTGACCCTGTGTCTTTTCTACTGCACCCACTGAGGCGTTTTCTGTCCCGGCTCCTCTCTGCCCTGCACACTTGCCCATGGGCACTAACTTGCAGGGTGGATTATTAGAACATGGTCATCAGGCATCTGGAGAAGGCGGGTTTGCTTCACCTCTGACGTTGCTTTTGAGCATCGCTGAGTCACAGGTTGTTCCATGCAGACACGGGCTGCTTAGGTTTACATGTTAACAGGTGGAAACCTTTTCTCTTACTGCTGGTTTTCAGCAGACACCCAGGAAGCACAGGGTTAGTACCATAGGAAAGGAAACTGGATAAGAGACAAAGCCATCCTGTATGTCTGCATCTCTATTCCCACTCTGGAAATAGGTTCCTCTGCACCATTTTCCTAGATTCCACATATATGCATCAATATACAATATTTGTTTTTCTGACTGTTTTTATTCTATGTGATGGACTCTAGGTTCATCCACATCTCTGCAAATGACCCAGTTTCATTCCTTTGTATGGCCATCTATACACTATCATGTGTAAAACAGGCAGCTTGTGGGAACGTGCTAAAAAGCACAGGAAGTTCAGCTTGGTACTCTGTGATGCCCTAGAAGGGTGAGGTGGGGGAAAGGTGGGAGGGAGGTTCAAGAGGGAGGAGATTTATGTATACATATGGCTGATTGAGTCACTTCATTGTGCAGCAGAAACTAACACAGAATAAAAAAAACAATATAATAAAATCTTGAGGAAAAAAAGAGACAAAGCCAGTGATTATAGAATGCTCCCACAGTGGAGAACTTTAAAAATCTTTCCCTACTTTCCTCCAGTCACCTTGTCATCTTTTCTGATGCCAATTCTTTTCACTGTACTTTGAATATTTTCCCTTTGATTTTACTGTCTTTTTTGTTACAAGAAGAAACAGTCATTACTGGGATGTTGGCTTTTGTGAAACAGCAAGGGATGGACTCCTTGCTGACACTGTCCCAGAGATTTCAGTCACCAGCCTCTTGATCGGTGAGGCACTGAAAATGTATCATGGAACCTCTGATGCAGTCATTTTCGGAGTTGAATGTCATGTCAGTCTCTTTCTCAGTGGTTATCAGACTAATTCTGAAAAAGAACAGGGCCCACTACCAATTAGAATTATTCTTCAATAGGGCAGATATATATATTTCAAATACTTAAGTTTAATTATAATTATATAAGTGATCTCAGATCACTTAAAATTCATTTGCATTGCAACAAAGGAAAAGTATCCTTGAAGTTGTTATTCACTCAGTCTTATGTCTGACTCTTTGCGACCCCATGAACTGTACAGCCTCCCCTGTCCATGGGACGATTTCCCAGGCAAGAATATGGAGTGGGCTGCCATTCCCTTCTCTAGGTGATCTTCCCAATCCAGGAATTGAACTTGGGTCTCCTGTATTGCAAGCAGATTATTTACCATCTGAGCCATCAGGGAAGCCCATCCTTGAAGTTACAGATCCCCAAATAATATGACTTAAGAATACTACACAGACCTTTAAAAATGACTGTAGGAACCGGGCTAAACACACTGTTTCAAAACTTACACTGGATTAACGTTTTATTTTGTTGGACATCATGACTCAGGCTTGGAGTTACCACATTCAGCAAATAACAACACAGGGTGCTCAGTCAAATTTGAATTTCAGATAAGCAACAGATAATTTTTAGTATAAATATGATGCACACTTGCATATGTAAGGCAAGTCTCTGCCTCTCTGTGCCTCAGTTTCCTTATCTATAAAACAGAGGCAAGGGTAAGGTAATCTAAGGCTTCCTTTACCTTTGACATTCATGATTAAAATCGGAAGGAACATTCTTAGGTCATTTTCCCATTTACTCAGACATGTCCCGATCTCTGGGGCCAGCTGCTCAGAAGGTCACAATAGGTAAGCCCAGAGTGAAAGTGTTAGTCTGACTGTTTGTGACTCCATGGACAGTAGCCGGCCAACTCCTCTGTTAGTGGGATTCTCCAGGCAAGAATACTAGAGTGGGTTGCCATTCCCTTCTCCAGGGGATCTTCCCGGCCCAGGGATCGAACCTGGGTCTCCTGCATTGCAGGTTGATTTTTTAACCGTCTGAGCCACCGGGGAAGCTGCTGCTGCTGCTGCTAAGTCGCTTCACTTGTGTCCAACTCTGTGCGACCCCGTAGACGGAAGCCCGCCATATTCCCCCGTCCCTGGGATTCTTCAGGCAAGAACACTGGAGTGGGTTGCCATTTCCCTCTCCAATGCATGAAAGTGAAAAGTGAAAGTGAAGTCGCTCAGTCCTGTCCGACTCTCTTCGGGGAAGCCCCAGCCCCTAAATCTGATTGAAATAGCTCTGGTGACATGGACCGGAAGGGGCTAGCTCCCCCTTCTGGACACCTGCCATCATGAACCAGTTCCACAGTTCCAGGGACTCAGTGTCAGATCAATTTGAAATTACACGGATTCCAAGTTTACTTGAAGGCCATCTTTCCCCACACCCACCGGAGACACATTAGAACTCAAGCATACCCATCCTAACTTTTGGATGCTTCTTTACCTGGAAACACAGGCTCCAGGAAGCCAGGCACATAATAGGAACTCAGTAAATGTTTCTTTAATAAATGAGGGAATGGTAGACTAACCAGGTACACGAGGTTCACACATCCTTTCATGTCTGTCGGTGGCTCTGAATTGAAAGTATCTCTGTATTGTTCACCGTTTTCTAAATGTAAGTCTTAAATTTGCAGACAGGCTTCCCTGGTAGCTCAGTGGTAAAGAATCCACCTGCAGTGCAGGAGACATGGGTTGGATCAGGAAGATCCGCTGGAGAAGTAAATGGCAACCCACTCCAGTATTCTTGCCTGGGAAATCCTATGGACAGAGGAGCCTGGTGGGCTACAGTCTGTGGAGTCTCAAAAAAGTTGCCCATGACTTAGTGACTAAATTACACTAACATAAATGACTAAGAGTTTTGCTCCAGTAGGAGATTCTGGGTGCTTTAATAGATGCTTCCTCATGTGGTTACAGATAAATATTATACTTAGAGGATGTGTATTGAATTCATCTTTGCCCTGTTTTCCCCTTAGTCTCTTGGCTTTCACTGCAACACACTATAACTAGGAAACAAGCACATAATCGAAATGTAC
This sequence comes from Oryx dammah, assembly GCF_014754425.2. Lineage (NCBI taxonomy): Eukaryota > Metazoa > Chordata > Mammalia > Artiodactyla > Bovidae > Oryx > Oryx dammah. Next base: position 22,930,954 of record NW_024070206.1, read on the forward strand.
ACCAAAGGCAGAATGTGGTCATATCAAAGGAAAGGCGTTTGCACGTGTGGATCACCCTCACTGTGGCAGGCACTGTGCATACATGGAATTATCATTAAAAACCATCTAGCAGTTTGATGAGGTGGATTTTCAGTCACCTGCCCTTTTTTTAAAGATAATTTTATATTTATTTATGGCTGCTGCGTGGGCTTTTCTCTAGTTGGGGCGAGTGGGAGCTGCTTTCTGGTTGCAGTGCGCGGGCTTCTCATCGCAGTGGCTTCTCTTGCTGTGGAGCACAGGCTCTAGGGTCCATGGGCTTAAGCAGCTGCATGTCCCAGGCACTAGAGCACAGGCTCAGCAGCTGTGCACAGGTTTAGTTGATCCATGACGTGTGGGATCCTCCCAGAGCAGGGATCAAACCACTGTCCACTGCGTCGGCAGGCGAACTCTTTTACCACTGAGCCACCAGGGAAGCCCTCTCTTTTGCTTGGAAGAGATTTTTTTTCCCATGCCCTTAGGTCATACAAATAGTAACAGAATTGAACTTCAAACATAGGTTGATAAATTCTAAAGCCCATACTGTTTTCATTGTCTGAAAGAAAATGCAACATTAGGCAAAAGGGTATGTTTGTCCAATGGAACTGGTGAAAGGAGTGGAAGAAACTATAGGAACTACAGGCATCAAATGAAAATTAGAGGACTGTGGTATCTTAACTAAACAAAAGGTTACATTTGCTTGTCCATCCCAGCAAGGAGGTCCTTTTGTCAATTGTCAGACCCATCGCCTCTACTTTCTAACTTCATTTGTTTTATTTGGTTTGTTGAAGGGAGTACAGAGAAGGGGGTGTGGTCAGGGAGTAAGGATTCTAGCATCCTCAGTGCCTCTTGGTACCTTTATCATCCTAGATGAGTCATTTAGCTTCCCAGCCTCAGTTATTCCATTTCTAAAATATCAGCTCTACCAACTCAATGCCCTCCCAATAGCATGCTGTATATACAGGGGACCCACAAGAAATATACATGTGAATGTTAATTTCATAGCACTGTACAGAAATCATAGTGATCACCTCAACTAAAGGCTATGGAGATGAATATTTGTTTTTCTAAGACCAGCAAGTATGGTAGAAAAAAAAAAAAAGACTTGAGACGCATGATGGATTCTAAAGATCATTTGGATTCCAGGTCAGTCTGGCTGCTGTGGTGACTATAATGATTCTGGGTATACTCGGTTACTGTCCTTTCTACTCGGCAGGGGAATAAATCTCTTTATGATTCTCAATTGCATTTAACACCTTGACAATAAAAATGAGAAATTTTGCATGAAGCGTTGATTTACTCATGATTAGAGCTATAGCAGTTCAGACCAAGTTACTGAATTTGACGGCTGAAGAAATATAAGCATCCAACAGTGGGTTGTTCCAAGTGAAAAACCACTGTGCTGCTTTCAGAAACATTTGGCGAGAGATTTGTGTGGGGACAAAATAATAGCAAAGGCCAAAGATGAACAAATGACAAGCTGGTTATCCATGGATGCCCTGTGGAGTCATAGAAGCTGAAAGAGAGATTCTGGCTGTGATTTCAGGGTCATAATTCCTTCTTGGGACTGCATGCAAATTAAGGAAGAGTTGGCATGATGTGACCATATCAAGGAATTTATGAGTCAGCATAAATAAATAAAAATGCTGACTAGGAGACTAAGTAATTGCCTCTATTTCCTGTCTAACTGCCTATTCTTAAAGTTATATGAGAATCATAAATAAATAAAACCTGAACAGTATGAACGCATGCCCACAAGCTGGAAGTTCAAAATAAAATCAGCATTCTGCATGAAGATTTTTAAAGAAAAGTTATCAGATATAACCCATTCCATGGACTTTTATCTATTAAAGAAGATATCATAAGCTCCCTCTTGTCAGCAGATAAAAATGAAAGAATTATTTTTAGCCTAAATCTTAGGCATTAAAATATTTTCAGCTTCCGGAGACTGCCAGGATGTTGTAAGGTACATTCGGAAATTTTTGTCTTTGGAGGGATTATTTGGGACCAGAAAAGAATGTGTCCCCTCTTGAATTTCACACATTCTGCAACTTACTTCCCCTAAAATACAGATATGATAAAGGCCCCTCCCTTTGAAATATGGGAAACAAACTTTGGCAAACAGTTTTCTTTTAAGGGATATTAGAAATGAAGTGACACTTATGTTTTCTATGCCACTATTCCTGAACTTACTGTGGTCATAGTCATGATGACTGTCTCTTCTAAAACATTACCAGGATCCTACTGCAGATGGTGACTGCAGCCATGAAATTAAAAGACACTTACTCCTTGGAAGAAAAGTTATGACCAACCTAGACAGCATATTCAAAAGTAGAGACATTACTTTGCCAACAAAGGTCTGTCTAGTCAAGGCTATGGTTTTTCCTGTGGTCATGTATGGATGTGGGAGTTGGACTGTGAAGAAAGCTGAGCGCCGAAGAATTGATGCTTTTGAACTGTGGTGTTGGAGAAGACTCTTGAGAGTCCCTTGGACTGCAAGGAGATCCAACCAGTCCATTCTGAAGGAGATCAGCCCTGGGATTTCTTTGGAGGGAATGATGCTAAAGCTCAAACTCCAGTACTTTGGCCACCTCATGCGAAGAGTTGACTCACTGGAAAAGACTCTGAGGCTGGGAGGATTGGGGGCAGGAGGAGAAGGGGACGACAGAGGATGAGATGGCTGGATGGCATCACTGACTTGATGGATGTGAATCTGAGTGAACTCCAGGAGTTGGTGATGGACAGGGAGGCCTGGCATGCTGCGATACATGGGGTTGCAAAGAGTCGGACACGACTGAGCGACTGAACTGAACCTAGTATTTAGTCATGCACTTATTAATCTATTCGGGGTGACTATTTCTGTAGCTCCAATTTGCTACTTCTTTTTTTTGTTTGTTTTCTTCAGCAGCTAATTCCTTTGTGCTGGTATGGTGAGAACATTTTCTCTCTACCATCTCAAATTTCTGTCCCTACTTCCCTACCATGAACAAATGACAATTTCCCTGAGAGCAGGATTATGTCTATCTTGCTCATAGCTCTGTCCTCAACCCCTTATGTATAGCAGGTGCTCAATATGCATTTATGAAGAGAATGACTGAATTGAAACCTCTTTTCTTTTTTCTAATTGAACTATAGCTGATTTACAGTGTTGCATCAGTTTCTAGTGCACAATAAAGTAATTCATTTATATATATTCTTTTCCTTATTTTACTATAACTTATTATAAGATATAGAATTTATATATATATTATATATATTCTTTTCCATATTTTACTATAACTTATTATAAGATATAGAATTTATATATATATTATATATATTCTTTTCCATATTTTTACTATAACTTATTATAAGATATTGAATATAGATCCCTGTGCTATACAGTGGGTCCTTGTTGTTTATATATAGTAGTCTGTATCTGCTAATCCCAAATTCCCAATTTAACCTCCCCCCCCCAACCCCCCCCCCCCCAACAGCTTTCCCCTTTGGAAAACATCAGTTCAGTCTAGTCGCTCAGTCGTGTCCGACTCTTTGCAAGCCCATGGACTGCAGCACGCCAGGCTTCCCTGTCCATCACCAGCTCCTGGAGCTTGCTCAAATTCATGTCCATCAAGTTGGTGATGCCATCCAACCATCCCATCCTCTGTCGCCCTCTTCTCCTCCTGCCTTCAATCTTTCCCAGCATCACGGTCTTTTCCAGTGAGTCAGTTCTTTGCATCATGTGGTCAAAGTATTGGAGCTTCAGCTTCAGCATCAGTCCTTCATGAATGAATATTCAGGACTGATTTCCTTTGGAAAACATAAGTTTGTTTTCTATGTCTGTGAGTCTGTTTTGGAAATGTTTGTTTGTATCATATTTTAGATTCCACATGAGTGATACCATATAATATTTGTCTTTCTCTATCTGACTTCCTTCACTTAGTATGATCATCTCTAGGTCCTTGCACGTTGCTGTAGATGGCATTATTTCATTCTTTTTATGGCTGAGTAATATTCCATTGTCTATATGCACCACATCTTCATCCGTCCCTCTGTTGCTGGACATTTAGGTTGTTTCCATATCTGGGCTATTGTCAACAGGGCTGCAATGAACATTGGGTGCATGTATCTTTTCAAATTAGAGTTTTCTCTAGATATATTCCCAGGAGTGGAACATTTCTAGAGGTAACATATGATCCAGTGTCTCTTTTCAATGCACTGTGAAGGCAAAGGTGGAGGGGACCAGTGTACAGAGAAATTCAGCAACTGTCCCAGTGGTCTCAAGAGAGCAAAATTATTTCAGCTCAACTTGGGAGAATCTCTTCCATGTTGTTGACAGTCAGCAACCTGAGGCTCCTGTGAAAGCTTAAGACAATAACAACAGTTTAAAGCTTTCTATTCATGAGAGTGAAAATGAAGCTAAGACATAAGAAAATCACCTTTTGAGTCAGGGCAGGCTGGTATAGTGGTTAAGAGATCCTGGAGTGAGGTGATCTGGGTTCAGATCCTTGGCTGGCCATGTGCTAGGTGGATGATGTTTGACAAATTCTTTAATTTTGATGTGCTTCAATTTTATCACTTGTAAATGGGGATGCCTACCTCTTGGAGTGTTGTAAGGATACATGAATGAATACATGTGAAGTGTTTGGAAGTCTTCCTGACTCATGATGACTACTGTACAGGCATTCACTGTTTACATTATTATTATTTACCTTCAAGAAGCCAGCAAGCAGGTCTGCAGGACCAAGTGACCAGAGATTGTTTCTAGGCTGTACCAGTAACCAGCTCCAAGTGCTGGTGCTAACATCTCTAGTTTTTTGTCTTTTCATCTATAAAATGAGGTAGTCAGCCACATGGAAGGACTTCTAGATTAAATCCTGTAACAACTGCTTCCCTTCTAAAATGGAAATGCACAGGGGCCATAACAATGATCTGTGAGTGTGTAGGTATCACACACACGCAAAGTGAATGTATCAGTACAGGGTGTATTCAGTACTCTATTCATTATAAAACATTTGAATATTAATTTCCAAGTCTGATAAGCCCCACTTACTCCTCAGGTTTAAAACTGAGTGATCACAAAAGGAAATGGAGGATGAGATGGTTGGATGGCATCACTGACTCAATGGGCATGAGTTTGAGTAAACTCTAGGAGATAGTGAAGGACAGGGAAGGCTGGCGTGCTGCAGTCCATGGGGTAGCAGAGTCGGACATGCCTCAGTGAACAACAATAAAAGGAAATAAGGCAACTATAAAAGCCTGTGGATAAAATGGATTGCCTGCTGCCCGGCAGTTCCTTCTTTCTCCTCCACTCTCTTTGTTCATTTCTTTCTTCTCAAACTTTTCTTCCTGTTCTCACTCCAGTTTCATGGGTTCCTATAACTGGAAGCATCTGTCTCATTCTTGATGGCCCCATAATTGAATACATTGCTGTTCTTTTTTTGGAAATTGGATTGTTCATGTATTTCTTTTTATTCTAAAGTAAAATATGATCTATTTGTCTTCAGTGGATAACTGTAGCCGAGAATGGAGATATTTAGTAGACTGGTAAAATCTATCATAAATCTACAGATGCATGCAGGACACATGGCTTATGGGAAAAGCATAAAATTAATCTGCTGTGGTCCATGTATTATGTGGGCTTCCTGCCCACTCATCACTTGAGTGAAATTAGAGGCCAAAGTGTAGAAAACTGGAATACATATACATTTATTTCTTTAGAAAATAGAGTGTGTGTTCACTCAGTTGTGTCCAACTCTTTGCCACGCCATGGACAATAGCCCACAAGCCTCTTTTGTCCATGGGATTTCCCAGGCAAGAATACTGGGGTGGGAAGTCATTCCCTTCTCCAGGGGCTCTTCCCGACCCAGGGATCAAACCTGGGTCTCCTACATTGCAGGCAGATTCTTCACCATCTGAGCCACAAGGGAAGCCCTTAAATACAGTGTAGGTTTTTCCAAAAAGATCTATTTAGAAAGATAAACAGCTTCCCTCCAAAGCTGAGGACACAGTAGGAGAAGCCAGTGACATAATCTGTCAGATCACTTCCTTTTCCTATTATAGAATGGGCTCAAATATTGACTCTGAAAAGATCTATGTGTCTTGATGAATTTCTTAGGACTCCTGTTGAATTGTTCCTCTTTTAACTGGCGATTGAGACACGACTGGGCGACTTCACTTTCACTTTCCTGTTGAATTGTTCCTCTTTTAACTGGCGATTGGGACTGTGACTTTTATTAATATCAGATAAGAAAAGCATGGGAAAATATATTAGCTTATTCCCTAAGCATAAAGATAGTCATGGAATATTTAGGGTCATCTGTTACATTTATTATTTTACAGTTTGAATATTGTAGCAGCTAATAGATGAACTGGCTGAAATTCATGCTCAACCTATTCATCCCAAAGGATGAATTCTTTGATTCAAAGAATTTAGAATCAAAGTGGTATCTAGTTAGGCAGACAAATCTGTGTGAGTCGTCAACTAGATTAAGAGGAGAAAATGAACTTTCTACTTATTCCACTTGACCTCATCTGCTGTCTCTTATAAAGCATGGAAACTGAAGAATGGCTCATTTCTGGAAAGAACTATGAGCCGATCATGAAAGATGGATGAGGGCTGTAGAGATATTAACATGATGGAGTGAAGAATTCCACTGAGATGTCCTTATCCATTTAGTGTCAACCCTGTCCTGCAGAGCAAATGTTCCCTTCTTAGTCATGCCAGAAGTTAAGCACTGGAGCCTGAAGAGGGAAGCCAACAGCAGACTCTGTTCCAGGAACTGTGTTAATATCTTAAAAGAATCATCTTATGTGAATCTCTCGACACTCTGAATGTCCTTGATTGGCCCCTTCCTCTTTGCTGATTTTCATGGGTGGCTGTACCTTCTGATCACCTGGAGAGCTGTTGTAACTCCAGATCACTCAGTGTACCCCCAGACACAATTGATTAGAAACTCTGAGAGTGAGACCACAGGGGAAGTATCTTTAAAACCCCCCAGATGATGACTGTGAGTAACCAAGACTGACAAGGACTGTTCTCAGGCATCTGCTGGACGCTGGTCCTCACCAGAGGATGTGGCTCCCTGTACCCCTCTGGAGAGTGACTGTTTGTGCTTCTGCCTAGAGCTGAGAGGTGCCCACCTTCTCTTCCCAAACCTTTTCCCCTCTCTTCTCCATAAAAGCCCATAGCTGTGACTGTCTGATCATCTAACTATCCAACCTACTACCCCTCTTTGTTGCCATCATGATCCACCCACCACTGTCACTTCCCCTTAGAAGATTTTAGTTCCAGGAGTCTGAAGCCTTGCTAGAATCTGCCTGGAAGAATATGGTCATCATTAAATTAGAGTGTTTTGCCATTTCCTCTTCAACAAACATTAAACAAACGGTGGCAAAATGTTAACAACTGGTAAATTTGCATGCTAAGTCACTTCAGTCGTGTCCGACTCTTTGCAAAACCATGGACTGTAGTCTTCCAGGCTCCTCTGTCCATGGGATTCTCCAGGCAAGAATACTGGAGTGAGTTGCCATATTCTCCTCCTGGGGATCTTCCGACCCAGGAGTCAAACCCACATCTCTTATGTCTCCTGCATTGCCGGGCAGGTTCTTTACCACTAGTGCCACCCGGGAAGCCCCCCTGTAAATCTGAATAAAGGTAAAATAAATATCCTTGCAGAGGGAAATGGCAACCCACTCCAATATTCTTGCCTGGATGATTCCATGGACAGAGGAGCCTGGCGGGTTACAGTCTATGAGGTCGCAAAGAGTTGGACATGACTGAGCAACTAACACACACAAAATAAATACAGAAATTCTTCTTACTATATTCTTTCAAAATAAGAGGCTACCCAAGAAAAGATAACTCAAACAATTTCCATATAATTAGAAACTAAATAACATTTATCACACTTGGATTACTAAATAACATGAGTTAAAAAGGAAGTCATAAAGAAACCTAAGAAATACATAGAACTGAATGTAAATAAAACTACACAGAAAAATATGCTGGAAAGGGAAAAGCAGTCCTGAGGGGGAAATGTAGACATAGCTCTTTGAAATAAATGTATCCAAAAACAAGCAACCTTATCACCAAGCCAATTTTTTATTTTCATTCTGGTTCTCCTACTGCTGGGCTCTCCATGCAGGGGCCCCCAGTTCCTGGCTGAAGAATAGAGAAAGGAGCCCCAGCAAGGCAGAAGTTACCAGGCAGTCGCAGAAAGAAAGAAATCCAGGAAAGCAATGCCATAAAGCTGTTTATAAATCCTAGGTTCACTTTCAAGCCGCACGTGGAAGGATCTGATCCTGAACTAACGATTGCCGCCCAGGTCCTATGCTGGCCAATGCATGATAACACTTGCAACAGATCCAAATAGCATCCAAATATACCAAGCAAGGGGGCTTCCCTGGTGGCTCAGATGGTAAAGGGTCTGCCTACAATGTGGGTAGACCCAGATTCTATCCCTGGGTTGGGAAGATCCCTTGGAGTATGAAATGGCAACCCACTCCTATATTCTTGCCTAGAAAATTCCATGGACAGAGGAGTCTGGCAGGCCACAGTCCAAGGGGTCTCAAAGAGTCAGACACTGACTGAGCACACAGCACACAATACCACCAAGAACCCTCTGAACGTATGTTAAAAACTGACCAGAACGTAACCTGATTGTCTGCTAAAATTTAAAGAAAAAGAAATCAGCATTTTTCCAGATAGGATTTCACATGGCCCAGAGTCTTGTAACATAGTATTTAAAATACCTAAGACACAGTTCAGAATTATTCTGTATGAAAAGACCCAGGAAATCAGAATTCATTTCTAAAAGACAGTCAACAGAAAGTAACAGTGAGATGACAAAGATGTTGGAATTAAGTAACAAAGACTTAGAAGCAGTTTTATTAAAATTCTCTAACAAACAATTAGGAACACTCTTAAATACAAAACTAGAAAGTCTCAGAAAAGAAAGAGAAGACTAAAAGAAAAAACATAAATTTTAGACTGAAATAGACAACTGAAATGAAAAATCTCACTGAGTGGGCTAACTAGCAGATTGAAGGTGAAAAAAGGGCAAATCAATTAACTTGATAGAGCAATAGAAATTATTCAATCTCAGCAAGAGGGAAACAAATTTTTTAAAAAATGAGAAGTCTTATAATCCTAAGAGAAAAAATTGTTTTAATCCAATGTCTATATCATTAAAATCTCAGAAGAGGAGAAAGAATGGATGCTGGAAAAAAAAAAATGAAAAAACAATGGCCAAAAAGTTCTCCCAGTTAGAGAAATATATAAACCTGCAGATTCAAGAAGCTCAGTAAATCCCAAATAAGATAATCTTAATAAAATTCATCCCCAGAAATATCATAATTAAAATGCTGAAAACCAAAACAAGGAAAAAATCTTGAAAGAAACCAGAGAAAAATAATTACCTACACAGAAAATCTTGTTGTTTTGAAATAATAATATATATGCAGAAGTTATCAAAAATATAAAGTGTTCCTATAAATCCTTCACCCAGCTTCCTCTAATGTTAACCCAAGAGAACCGTGAGAGTGTCCTCTGAATGACCAGCTTCAAGAGGAGGAAGACAAAGCCTGTCTTGGTGTGAAGGTCTACCCAGGGTAGACCAGACTCCCCACCACGTTCCAGCCTACAGGGGAAGGATCCTTTCATTCAGCCAACTCCATCTTTTTTTTAACATCAAAAACATTTTGTATTGGGGTATAGCTGATTAACGGTGTCGTGGTAGTTTCAGGTGAACAGCGAATGGACTCAGCCACACACATACAAGAACCCATTTTCCCCCAAACTCCCCTCCCATCCGGGTCACCACATAACATTGAGCAGAGTTCCGTGTGCTATACAGTAGGTCTTTGTTGGTTATTCATTTTGAATATAGCAGTGTGTACATGACCTTCCCAAAGTCCCTAACTATCCCTTCCCCCCAGCAACCATAAGTTTGTTTTCTAAGTCTGTGAGTCTCTTTCTGCTTTGTAAGTAAGCTCATTTGTATCATTTCTTTTTAGATTCCACAGATAAGGAATGTCATATAATACTTCTCTTTCTGTCTGACTTACTGCACTCCGTATGACATTCTCTAGGTCCATCCACGTTGCTGTAAATGGCATTGCTTCATTCATTTTAATGGCTGAGTAATATTCCATTGTATACATGTAGCACATCGTCTTTATCCATTCCTCTGTTGATGGACATTTAGGTTGCTTCTGTGTCTTGGCTATTGTAAACAGTGCTTCAGTGAACACTGGGGTGCATGTGTCTTTTTGGGCCATGATTTTCTCTGGATATATGCCCAGGAGTGGGACTGCAGGGTCATATGGTGGCAGCCAATCCATCTTTGTGCAACAGTTTTTCCCCATGGGCAAAGCAAAAGTTTGTCCTTGTGCTCCTTACCTTGGAAGATGTTTGGAACTTTTTTGATTCACCTCTCCCACCTGAAAGGTTGCTGTTAGCTTAGGTTCTCTCTTTAGAGCTCAGGTATGACAGAAAAGTTCCAAGGAGCAGTTCCTCAGGATACCCTGTTCTTCTCTTTCTCTCGAAAATGAGAATAAACCTCCCCAGAAATTCACTTCACCAAAGGAATTCCCTGGCCCAGCATAACCAAAATGGGCAACAAGAAATGTCCATAGCAAGGGCTCAATTAAATCTTGTATCTACAAAGCTGGAAAACAAGATTGAAGTATCTTGTAAGCAGACGCATCTTCCAATAAGTGTATTTCTGAAGATACAGAACTACATAGCAAGGTGCCTTTCCCCTTTCTACTAAAGAAAACTTTTTTTGTCCATTACTTTTATTGTTGTTAATTAAGAGATAATACAGTGGTTCAAGTGGAAGCCTGATATAATTAGAATTCTTAGAATAATGTTTTATAACTGTAGATCCTTTAAATGTGAATCTTATCAATTAATTGCTTCCATTTTATTCTATTTCTAGGTAGTATAATTAAGGTGTTTTTGTTCTTAACAAGACCCTGAAATCATCCAGAAATGCAGCAATAATAATTTTTGATTTTTCTTCTAAAATGTGTTTGAGCTTTTTCTCTTTTGGTTTCATTGCTATCATTTTATAGTAACTTCAGTGAAAACCTCATGGGAACATAATTCTTAGGATAATGTTCTATAAATGTGTATTCTGTAAATGTGAATCTCAGTAGTAATTAGCTTTCTTTGTATTTGCTTTCCAGATAGTGTATAGTATTTCTATTGTTGCTGTCTATTAATAACAAGTTTCTTATCTTGATCCACAAACAGAACAGTGTTTTGTGTCTCTAATTCAGCATTTTTACTCATTTCATTTCAATGCTGTTGTTAAGTCCTCATAGTCATTCAAGCGGAAGTTTGATCAGAGTCTTTTCTTAGGATAGTGTGATGAATGTATTTCATTCGAAAGTAAAATTTCATGAGTGAATCATTAACTTTTATTTCTAGATAAAGAAAGATAGGATTTCAGTTGCTGGTGTCAAAAAATCATTTCCCATAACCTGAACTATGAGAAAAGTTTTACATGAGCAGTCACACCATTGGAGGTATTTGAAATTCAAAGTCTATATCTGCTTTCCATAGCCTGTATTTACCCTAGTTGTAAGATTAATATATTTACCCAAGTAAATGTTAGTTTACCCTCTGATGGCGCTCACTGTGCATAGTATAAAATCCACAGCCCTCATTATGGACTGCAAAGCCCCAGATGTGCTGAGCTCCGCTGTTCCACTGACCTGTCTCACGCCCACTGAGCTTTGGTCACTCTGTCCTGCTCTAGAGCCTCAACCCACCAAGTCTCTTCCATCTTTTCCTTCATGCTATTCCCTGTCTGCCTGAAATGCTAGACCCCAACCCCAAAGATGCCTGTCTCCCCTCACTCCTGTGGTCTCAAATATCCATCTTCGAAGAAGCTTTCACTGAGTTCGCAACCACAATGAGTTCTTCTGTTTCATGACATTCTGAGCTTTGTACCTTTTTATTAGTAGCATTATCAGAATGCGCAGTTGTAAAATTACTCATGTGATCATGTTTGAATGTGTGTTTCCCTACCTCCGCATCATCTGGGATTAGGTCTGCCTCCCATTCATGTACCATGTCCAGTGTTTTCAGAGCAGCAAGGGGAGAGTGCTCCTGGCACTTGGTGGGACACTTTTCCTTGCGCAGGTGTTTTATGTTTGGCTGCAATGACAAAGCATAAAACACAGCCTTCCGGCGCCTAATGAAGCAAGCGTTTCTTTCTCACTCACGAGTTTGTGGATGAGCTGTCGCCTGCCTGGGCTTGGCAGGCCTTGCATTTCAGGTCAGCTTCCTTCTCTGAGGCCTGCTTGTCATTTGACCACCCAGGCAGAAGAGACAGTGGCAACCTAGGCCCAGTCCTCACGGAAGACCGCACAAACCCAGGCGGGAAGGGGAACACAAGCTGCTTCTCAAAGCCTCTGTTCGGAACACATGCACCCACTTTTCTGCACATCTTCTACTGATCAGAGGGCCCAAGGTCAGTGTGACAGAGACATTAACTCCATGCTGATGATCTAACATCACCCATGTCCCTGGGGGCCATTCCAAAGCCACTCTAGGCCCTGGCGCCCCAGACTCCCACCTTACAATTAAATTTTTTTTTAGATTTCTATTTATTTATTTATTTTCAGGTATACTGGGTCTTCATTGTGGTGTACAGGCTTCTCACTGCGGTGGCATCTCTTGTTGCAGAGCCCAGGATCCAGAATGCAGGCTTTGTATGGGTTCAGAATGTATGGGTTCAGTAGTTCCAGCTCCCGGGCTCTAGACACAGGCTCAGTAGTTGTGGCACAGGGCTTAGTTGCCTTCCCAGACCAGAGATCAAACCCATGTCCCCTGCATTGGCAGGCAGATTCTTAACTAGACCACCAGGGAGGTCCCGGCCTTACAAGCAGGTTCCAATTAGGAGGCAGCCATGAGCACCCTAGGGGGAGGAACAGTGTGTTCCCAGCATAGTTGTTGGCTTGAGAGTCCCACAGAGTGACAGGATTCGGAGCAGGAGAGGCAGAAGACTTCCTTCAAGGGCCTCAGATCTGTGAGTTTCAGAAAGCTCCTGAGCCCACATCAACCCACAGCGTGTCCTTGTAACTCCCCACAGTACTGCGTGAGTCGTCACTTACCTGTCAGCCCTTATTTATGGAGGGCCTAAGGGATGCTGGGTGGCGCCGAGGTAAGGCTGCTGTGTGCCGGGTCTGGGTCAGGCCCTTCCTTTGTAGCTTCCCCTCCTCCCTCCTCCAGCCCATGGAATTTCCTCTTTTGTTTAAACTCACCCCATGATTCCCATGGAGCAAGGGACAGAGCCCAGGCATGAGCGAACAAAACAAATGAAAAAGCGGAATAATTCATGCAAAATCAAGATGTCAAGGACCTGTCACTTGAGAACTGCATTCTGCTGCTCAAGAACTCTTCTGAGCCATTTTAATTGGATCAGATTAGTCAAATCCTGAAAGACTTTACCTAGCCATATGCCAAGAGACAGTCTTTACATAGTAGATAGGTAATCAATATATGCAGAATGAGTGTATAAAGCTATGCAATTAAGTGGTATGGAGGGAGTGTTTGCATCGAACGATGAACCATAACTAAGAGAGCTATGCCCACACACTGCTCAGTGAAATGACAGCTTTATCACTTGATAACATAATCTTATGATATACTGCTATTATTATCCCCCTATAAAAACACAGACAAGATTGAAATATAACCTTAAAAGCTATGGGAAACCCCATGGACAGAGAAGCCTGGTGGGCTACAGTCTGGGGTTGCAAAGGACACCACTTAGCAACTAAACAAACACATAAGAATAATCAGGCCCAGCGTGGCATCAGAGGGGACGTGGGCCACCTAGGGATCAAGTGTGGGCCTGATCCCTGGTGGTTCTGATTCTGTTCTTGCCACTGAAATCCACTATCCAGACAGACTTGGCAGGTCACTTAACACCATCGCGCTAGTATTTGAGCTAATCACTTAATTGAGCATTACTCCATTTAATCCTCACAATTTCCTGCTCTTATCAGAGAACAAGAAGTGAGGTTTGGAAAGCTAAATCATATACCCAATATTTGAAGTGAGTATGTCTGACTTTAGAACTGGTCTATTCTACCTCGTTTCATTCAGTAGACCCTCAGGCTTTTGTGAACATCAAAAAAGATGTGTATAAAAAGCACTTTTGGAAACGTTGAAACCGACATCAATTAGTACTACAAATCACCTCGGGACGAACAGAATTTCTTTGGAATTTAACACAATCATAATATAATTTCTTCAAGGTGTATTATGGACCCGTTACCAGCGTTAATTTTTGTAATTTTGTTTTTATCGCACAAGCCCACAAGGATGGTCCTGCTCTAATTTTTAGATGTGAATTACGAATGTTTTGGCAAAACGCTGTTAAAACAGGTGTGATAAAGCTGCACACGTGACGCGAGGGAGCCGCGGCGGCGTCCAGCTTCCTATGCAGATGAGCAGAAAAGGGGGAGCGGGAGAGACTCCCCAGGACCGTCACTGCATGGGAGCGATGATGCTCCCACAGCACAAGAGTCTTTACTCTGCTCAACAGGGATGTAGGAACGGCGCTGAGTTATCAGAGTTCTCCGAGGGAGCTGCAAAAGAAGCCGAACCCAGGGGCTCCACCGCCAGGGATGGGCTATTCGGCCTCCAGCCCCGAGACTTTTCCTTGCGAGTTTCCGGGGAGATGCGGCAGCGTGGGCGCGTCCCTGACTGGCTCCTGAGCTTCGGAGCTGTGGGTGTGGGTGTGGGCGTGTGTATGATCCCTTTCCTCTCTGGGATTGGGATCGCCCCTTACAGTCCAAATGAAAAGATGTCACCTTTGCATCGCTTCTACAAACGCTTACTGAGCTCCTATAACTCGCCCATAGACAAAATGCGGCGGCGATGCCCGCTAAGACCCAACGCCCGCGAGCGCGCGTCTCGCTGTCTCCGGCGAGCGCGGAAGGCAGGGTGCCCGGAACGCCCGCCCGGAACTCGCGGGCGAGCCCCGCAGCCGCGGCGCCCGGCCTGCGCGCGCCCGAGGGCGGCACTGCCCACGCACATGCACACGCACGGGAGCGCCGGGCTCCCGCGTCCCCGGTGCCGCGCCGACGCCGGCGCAGGGCGCGGGCGGGAGCTCGGGAGTCCGAGCGGGAGGCGGGAGCGGCAGGCGGGGCGGGTGCCCGCGAGCGGCGCTCGTGCATTCGCTCCTCCGTTCCTAAGCCCCGCCCCGGTCCCGCCCACCCCCTTCTCCCGCGCGCGGGCTCCGCGCGCCCCAACCCGCGCGCGTGCGCGCGCGTGCGCAGGCCAGGGCCCTCCGGGGGCGGCCCCGTAGACTCCAACGAAAGCGTCGCAAGGTCCCGGATTAACCCTTTCCCCGCTCGCCCATTTAGAGGCCCGGTCGTGTTCCGTGCCTGCGCAAGCCGGCGGCGCGCCTTCCCCCTGGCCCGCACCGCGCATGCACGGGAAGGGGGGGTGCCGGTGGGGGTGTTCGCGGCCGGCTAGACATTCTGTGCTCGTGCAGGAGGAGGGCTGCTACCATCAGGGACGTGCACGATTTCCCCCCCACCCCGCCCCCTCCCCAAACTCCAAAAAAAAAAAAAAATCCAAAACACACTGCCACCCACCGTGCCCCCGCGCCCCGCGTCCATCCCGTCCCCGGCCTGCGTGCAGCGAGCGCGGGGAGCCCACGGCGAGTGTCTGTGGCTGTGCCAGGCTGCAGGTAAGCGCGGGCCGGGGGTGCGGAAGGGGCCCGGGCCGGCCGCG